>NC_041737.1:38363668-38498668 GCF_004115215.2 Ornithorhynchus anatinus | reverse complement strand
GGAGAAATTGTAAACTCTAGTTTATAAACTCTCTGTGGGAAAGGAACATGTCTATCCAATCTACTTTATTCTTCTCTTCAGAACACCTCGTACAGTGCTTGACACACAGTAAGTAATCAATAAATACCACTGACTGACACTGAAATTAGGTAGGTGAAAGAGAATGAGGGATAAGAAAATGTGGTTTTGAAAATAGGGGAAAGAAATTGCTCAAAATGGGTAATCTAGACAGGTAACATCCCTGTCCCATTCCCCAGCAATTGTTCATGCTAGGTGAAGTAGAATCAATTAATCAAAATCTATCAATGACATTACTTGAGTGCTTAGAGTGTGCAGAGCACTGGACTATATGCTTGGGAGAGTGAAATGCAACAGAATTGGTAGACATTCCTTGCTCACAGTGAGTTTAAGGTTCAGAAGGGGAGACAGACATTAAAATAAATGAATAATATATAGAAGTGTACTTGAGTGCTGTGAGGCTGAGGGTGAAAGTGAACTAGAAAGTGAAAATCCCATCCCAGCGAATCTAGTCATTTCCTAGAATGATAGATGTCAAAGGAAGATGTATTTTTGAACTGGGCTCTGCACCAGCTCTTTAACCTTTCCTCTTTGATGTCCTCTTTGTTATTTTCCATCTTCCATTTTTTTAAATGGTATTTGTTAAATATCATTATGTGCCAGGCACTAAGTTCTGGAGCAAATATAAGGTAATCTGGTTAGATACAACCCCTGTCCCACCTTGGGCTCACAGTCTTAATCCCCATTTTATAGATGAGGTAACTGAGGCA
The DNA here is from genome assembly GCF_004115215.2 of Ornithorhynchus anatinus. Taxonomy (NCBI): domain Eukaryota; kingdom Metazoa; phylum Chordata; class Mammalia; order Monotremata; family Ornithorhynchidae; genus Ornithorhynchus; species Ornithorhynchus anatinus. The sequence continues at coordinate 38,497,880 of NC_041737.1, read as the reverse complement.
TAGACAAGTTAAGTGACTTGCCCAAGGCCACATAGCAGATGAGTGCTGGGATTACAACACAGGTCCTCTGACACTAGGCCCATGCTCTTTCCACTAGGCCAGGCTGCTTCTATGTTCATAAACCCATGCCAGGAGCCCAGTGCCAGGGTTGGGGGCATCAAGATCGAGGCTGAACCACTGAGAACTTAAAGAAGCCTCCATCCAGCTAAGCCCTGAAACCCCAGGGAGGTATCTGTTCTCCCCACAACCTTTCGGCACTTGGCTTCTTGAGGTACGCTAGAAAAGTCCAAGGAACCATGGAGACACTTGGGGCCCAGGAACTTCTTCTTGCATATGGCTTGGCCTTTCTCTGACATGGAAAGATCCTTCTTGAGTCCCAAACACCTACTGAAACCAATTTCTTCCTCCTCCCACTAGGGAGAGTGGAGAGAAATCACAAACGTGAATCAAACAGGGGAAATGGTGAGTATTTTCCCCTTTGGACACAAATTGACCCACACCCCGGTACTGCCAGCACACAGAGCCCAGAAGTGATTACCAGGGAAGACAAGACCTACCCTAGCCCCATATTGCATAGAGTGGGCTCCATGCCTCTCTCCATACTGCAAAGTAGAAACCACTCAGGACTTAGTACAGTGCCTGGCTCAAAGTAAGTGCTTTACAAATACCATCATATTATCTGCCCATGGAGCTGGCGCCTTGAACCCAGAACCCACTGGCAGGCCATGCTAGATGCGTGCAGAGGAGGAAGGGTTAGTCAGAGTTCCCCAGAATGAAGCAGAGGAATCATCCAAATTTGGACAACCAGAAGTATTGAGTCCCCCTTCTGGAACAGCTCAGTGTGTTGGAAGGCACAAATGTGGAAGAGACCAGTATGTGGGCCAGCCACTGGCTGGCAAATTCATAGAGGTGCTGTAATTTTTTCAATGGCAATTAAGAAATCCACAACTGGGAATGGGCAAACCTGGCTGTCTTTTCTAGAGATGCATGAGAAACAGCACTCTCGGGGTTTATTCCATGGGGCCTTAGGCTATGGTTTTTCAATTTAAGCACCTGTTAAAATATAGGCAGCTCCAAAGTTTTGTAGTACCATAATTTCACACCTGCAACACGTATTCTTTGTATAACATGACCCCACTCTATTGGATTTATAATCTTTAACAATCAGGAATAACACACCTCCCTCCCTGATTATGTTCCCTGTTAAATGCCTTGGAATTCAGCCTTCCATTTTTCTTAAAAAGCACACAACCAATCACCAAAATCACCCTCTAACTCTATATTAGGTTTCTCTTTTAATTTCTTTTATTTTTCTTAACAAGGAGCATGTGTACAGTATTCTCTCTGAATCCTAGGTTAATGCATAGATAGAACAGATAAGGAATATACCAGAAAATACAGAGTCATGTGACAATACAGGCTTTCCTGATAGGGATTTCATATCATTTCTCCAGATTTTGCAATATGGCCCACTGTCTATTCTGATCAAATATAATCCCACCAAGTCAACTTCCACTTCAGGGATCAATGTTCAGGGTTCTTACACTGAATGTTTAATAAGCTCACCCAACTCTGCACACAGTAAGTGCTTAATAAATATGATTGAATGAATGAATTTTACACTAAGGTACCCTGGGTCATCTTCCATAAAATGCTATTCCTGGGTGAGAGTCAATACCATTTGCAAAGGCAGTCTCAAAATGTCCCACCCAAAGCAAAGCCGTCCCTGTAATTAGACCTAAAACATGGAGTTCTGATGTTCCTAAAGCCCAGTGTCCAGAGAAGAACTGGGTTGTGTCCTCACAATGGGATCCATTCAGATATGTCTTCCAACAAGCACCACTTAAAGCCAAGTGCTTCCTATTTTCACAGGCTCATTGCAAAAAAAGGAAAGGGAAGCCAAGTTGGGGATGTGGGGAAACTGCAGACACACGTTTGAAGTAAAGGTTCCCCCACAACGGCCTCCCACTAAAACTCATGAGCTATTTGCCATCAAATCCAGAACACAACAGCTCATTGTATCACCAAATATCATACCCATTTCTGGCCCCTCAAGGGGCAAAATGAATCATCCAAAGTCCTCAAAAGTTTGTTTCCAAGGATGATTGGGAGAAAACTACAAGTTCCTCTGGCCCTCCACCCACAGCACAAGTTGTTATTACTACTATTATTATTATTATTACAGAATCTGGCACGTAATAAGTGCTTAACAAAGGCCATTCTTATTAATTATTATAATTATCTATAGGCCCCTGTGACTGTGCATCTCACTCTTCTTGGGAGCACCTCAACCCACACAATCCCTTCAGGTGAACCTGAATACCCAAAACCGAAAAATGAGATGGAGCTTTGGACATAGATATTATCACCTTTTGAGATGGTGAAGGTGTGCCCCTTCAAGAGTTATACAAAAGTACAATTTTGTAGGAATAAAAGACATAATTTCTTACCAGTCTCCAGAGAAGAAAAATAATAAGGACATTATGTAAGGAATAGCTTCAAGGAACATGCTTCTCATTCCACTGAATCAAAACAAGAACGTGCTTTTTATTTCTCAATCTCAGTGGGATCTCATGACCAAATACAAACACAATTCCCAAAACCCAGTAGAGAACTGTTTCAAAGGTTTGGTGGGGGAAATGCATAATTTCTTCCAAACCCCCATCCGGAAATGCAGAGAGGTAGAGTATCATAATCAGAATGCAGCCCCCAGGATTTTCAACCTCAAGGTAGATCTTGTCCGATCAATTAAAGTGCTGGCTGCTTGTCCCTAAGACTGAAGATGGTAGACTGCAGAGTGGAAATAGGGCAGGGTGTATGCTTTAAAACACCCTCCTCCACCCCCAGAGCTTCTTTCTCATCATCATATCATCAATAACATAATTGTCATTTACTGAGCACAGTATTGAGCAATGTACTGTGACCTTCTCTCTAGACAACTCTAAACTAGAGATTTTACACTGGGGGAAGTTTCAAATAGTGATTGGAATTTCTGAATGACATTGTTTTCCAACACCCTAGAACCCGGTTAACCAGATGAGAGGCAAGGGCCGAATTGTGCTTGAGAAAATGGCACCCAAAGAAGGATGATGATCCTATGTATGCATCATAGCATTTCTCTGGACCAGGCTGTGCAAGATCCTGTGTATAACCTCATTCTAGTTATTGCCATTTATCAATATTCATAAGCAAAATGAACAATATTTGCTTTATTTTGACATAATTTAATGGGAATAATATAACAGAAACTTAATTTGGTTAAAAAGGGGATGTTTCTTGGTTCACCTGATAAAAATGATAACAACAATAATAGTGACAATACTTGTTAAGCACCCGCTACATATCAAGCACTATACTAAGTGTTGGGCTAAATACACACTAATCAGGTCAGACAAAGTCTCTGTCCCACAGTCCAAGTAGGAGGGAGATTGAGTATTGAATCCTCATTTTATAGATGAAGGAATTGAAAAGTTAAGTGAATTTCTCCAAGTCAAACAGCAAGCAGCAAGTACCAGAGCTGGGGTTTGACCCAGGTGTTCTGACCCCCATGCCTGTGATCTTTCCACTGGGTCACACTGTTGCACTTGTGCAGCTTGTTTACCTAATATTTTTCTTTTTATAGCTCATTTACCCACTTATCATTCATATATCCGCTCAAAGATACATAGATTATAACATACAAATCCATCATAATTTTATGCAAAAAAATTGCTTAGCCAGGAGAGAGATTTTTAACTTAAATGTTTATCAGAGCAATTAGTGTCACCTTTGTAGTCTAGCTGCTAATACATTCTGGATGATCAATTTTCTCACTGAAAAAGGACTCGTAGAGCAGTATGTCCATTGGATGCCATATGGTAAGGTATTTACTTACAATTCCTTGGAGAGCAATGTTTTACAAATATTAATTCTGTAATTCCAGACATTGCTATTTAAAAGGAATCTAAATATGGATTTTGTGGGGAAACTGGATATTTTTGAGAATTCCTTTTTCAGTTCATGAACATTGTTAGCTAAAAAACTTTCAGAACTTTAAAATAATCAGAAATTAGAAAACAGCAGCCATAGAAACCTACCAATGAATCATTTTGTCCCATAGGTTCTTAACTATTAAAATTCTTTTTTTCTTTGCTTCAATATTCAAGTACTAACCAATAGCCAATTCAGCTACTGTGCTTGGGAGAATAAAAGTTGCCTATGATGTTTTTAGTATCTTCATACACAGCCGCTTCCGTCCTTTACCCTTTTGAAAATCTAGATGGAAATTTAGTAGATCCTCCGGACTGGATTCATCTTTCCATATTGCATTTTGGATTCTATGGGGACTCTATGAGATAAAAAGAATTGGCAGGACTTTATCCTCTAAGTGGGCCAGAGATACTGTGGATTCTGCCTGCACCTCCTAGAATCGAGGAACAACAACATCAGGGATTCCCAAGGACCAGAATAGGCACCAGGTATGTATCTACTTCAAAATCTTGGGGAAAAAGAAGATACTGGGGAGGAAGAATTTGACCTATTCATCCTATTCCAGGAGATGCCTGCCTTGCTCCTGAGTTGCCCCCGCTGCACAAATATACCAGAACAATCCCAAATGTGAAGGGTGACCCTGGCACACATATATTCAAAGGTCTCCTTCACCGTTTTTGCCTATTGTTCTCTCCCATATGCTTAGTACAATGCTTGGTACACAGTAAGCACTCAGTAAATGTGATTGAATGAGTAAATAATATTTTTTGCTTATAACCTTTGAGTATCTCTAAATGGAATGGGCACATATGCTTACAGCTCAATTCTTTTCCAGATGTGCTATCTTATGTAACACAATGACAAAACATAGGCCTCTGGTCATTCCCCTGTTACTTTAGCCACTGAGACCAGTCTAAGATGAAAGCCTAAGAAACCCATGAATCACTAGGTTCTTGCCTTCCCTGATCGCTCACCTGAAAGAGTACACCCACATTAATGGCACTCACACTCACACTCTCCTAGGGGACAACACTGAACCCACGTGAAATTGCACTCACATTTCACATGTGCAGGAACACACCCTTCATTTGTAGAGGGTAAACAGCTGCAGACCTTTAAAGAAGACACCTGTGAAATCAATTTCGATTTTTATCTTTGATCCTGAAATCAAGGTTGGGAAAAAGTTCTAGGACTGGGCAGATAGAAGCATGAAAATAACCTCAGACGTTGAGAGGTGAAATGTGGTATGAACATGAAGAGATGAAAGGAGTTACAGTAGGCTTATCTTCCTGACTGTAACATTTCTCAAAGCCCCAGAAAGATGATTATTTGCATAGAGGGTTGACATGCTGAGAGCACCAACTGTTTACAAAATGGTGCCTCACCTGGCAACTGAACTATATGTAAATGGAGAGACATGGAAGGGGAAGCTGTTCAATGGAAAAAAAACCCCATAGGGTTTGAAAAGTAATACAACACATCCACAAATTGAAATGGATTCCCCCATGCCCAACTGATTCCATATTTCCTTTGGATTGTTGGATAGATAACTTCACGGCCAGAGTGATAATTCTAGTTTATCTCATCCAGGGATAGAATAGTTGAATCCACACCATTGTTTTTATTTTACAGTTCATTCTCTTCTGTCATTTAAGCTTCACTGCAAAATATATCTTACACACACACACAAAAAAAAACAACCCTGCAAAAACCTCAGAACATTTAAATTAATACTAATGAGATAATCTACCTGCCTGTTCTGTTCACAACATCTGCACCTATTTAAAAAGGCCCAATTAAAGTTTATTCAGCTCACAGATAATTGATCCAGTGTGCTGAGTGATGTCACCATTAGGTTTAAAAAAAATTTACAGTTGAAAATGAAATTGCTCCATTAGAAAATTTGAAATAGAAATCTAATCCCCAAATAGTTCTGGAAATTTTATTTTATTAGGCAAGGAAAAGAAGAAACATTCAATAAAATCTTAACAGCTACACCAGGCAGTTAGCCCACTTCACTTCCAAAAAACGTAATCTATGTTCTAAATGAGTTACTTATGCTGCTCTCCTCACATATGAAAAGATCAAATATATTTCAGTGTTTCAGCTTTATTTTTATCTGATTTTCACCTCTTAAAAATGATTTTTCTACACTTCCCCATAATGTTCTACTTCCCTGTAGCCATGGCAGTACTTTGCAGTATTCATCATTTTAAAGAAATCCTAAAAATTGCTTTTCTTTAACCCTTTGGAGTTAATAAATCAGATTCCAGAGAACAGATGTATAGATTCGGGACTGTGATAGTGGCCTGCACCACTAACTAGCTGATTTTCTAATTGTATCTCATTCCAATCTTAGAAAAGGAAGCTAGGTTTGCCAGAAATTGGACAGTATCTTCTTCAACAGTGCTTTCCTACTGAATGGACATGAAACAGGACAAGGATGCACCCTAATTCTTTTTAAATCACAAAAAAATTGTTTCTGTATAAATGACAATTAACATTATTTGAATTGTTTTTGTGCTGCTTTTATTTAATCTCTCTGAATCCATAAAATGAATAAAAAATATACATTTGCTGGGAGGCGGGGAGAGGGGATGGATCAGAAAATCTGCTGGTTTTGGAGGGAAGATGAATCTCTGAAAAATGGTTTGCAGAAACAAGACAAAGCTGGATTTATTGTATGAATTTTCTGGGCTTCATCCAAATGATTTCATAATCAATAGCTAGTCCTCTGGGGCTGTGAACAATATACTCTTTGTGGGTGCCTACCATTTATTTCCTAATATTCCTGGATTGTTTCCCTCTCTTTGCCACATCACATGCTCCCTCTGACCCTCTGCCATTCCTGTCCAGTTTGTCCTTTGAATAGCAATACCTCTAGGCGTTTTCATTTCCTATCCCAGTTTCCTTCCGGCTCAACATTAGGCCACCTGAAATTTTATCTACAGAGGTACAGCTTGGAAATATTACTGTTTATTGTTGTATTGCACTTTCCTAAGCACTTAGTACAATGCTGTGCACACAGTAAACTCTCAATACAAATGAATGAATGAATTCATCCACAGCATTGGGTGAAGTTACACTATGAGTGAACTTGAGGCTTCTAGGATCTTGACCTCCAGTAGGAACTGATTGATGGAAAATTAAAAGGAGGGAAGACAAATATATATACAGATATCAAGCATAGCCAGCATATATGCTTCCAACAGGGAATGGAATGTTACTGTATTTAAATTTTTATTAACAACTGAACTTGATGCTTTATTAAATGTATGCTAAAAAAACACTTAGGAATGAATGCTTGAAAACATGAATAGCTCCTAAGCAAGCTGTACTGAGAGGTATATAACACTGTATTTTCTCTCATCTGATCTACTAATTGCATAGAAAAATATCCAAGATGACATTTTAGCCTTTTTAAATCATAAAAAAAATCTAACTTACAACTCGGCAACATGAAAAATATCACATTTTTTTAATTTAAGGCTCAAGTTATTTTGGGATCAAGTATGCAGTAAGGTAACTTCATTAGCAATAGGGTAATGAAGGGAAAAATAAAGTTTTTTTCTGCTATCTTTATGTAGAAGGCAGCAAGGATTTCAGTTACAGCCTCAGTGAATTGTTATAACCCCATCATTAGCACTGTATGCAGAAGGAAATGCATTCTGTGTTTAATCTGGTCAAAATTAGTTGTCTCAACCTATGTATTCATGGAGCATTTGTTGTTACATGAAATTTAATTTTGATGGAAGTCATGTAAGGTATATTCCATTATGTATATTCCTATTAACATATACCTATACGTACATATGTGTAGTTCATTATTCTTGACTGGAAGAGCTTATGACTATTGACATTGTCAATTTTTATCTCATTACTCATCACTGCTTACTCTGGGTGCTAATAGTATATTTCCATGGAGTTTGTGTGTGCTGTAATGTAAATTCTGACATTGCTAGTGTCAGTCACTAATCTACCTCATTCAGTTCATGTCAAGATGATACATCACAATGCTCAACAACTGCCATCTCTGCTTTAAATAGATCTACATTTTCTCAACTTTACAATTACATTTTTTATTTAGCATTCAGTTGTTTTTTAACAATATGAACTAAGTCATCTCAATTCACTCAAAGCAATCACTGATTTCAAAAAGTTCCTTCAACAAATTAAGCTGAAAGAATAGTAGTTTCTTTTTGGTGAAATGTTTCAATATAGATAAGGAATTGACAACCATCTGCATTCTGGAAAAAAAATTAAGAGCCATTGGTTTAGTAGACTTGTTAATTAGAGATTTAAGAAGAATAATTTTATTTTCAAAAAAAGGAGAATTTTAAAATGCTACAGACTGTTGTATAACAATTTTGATATTTGTCTCAAACCCGAATAATTCCAAGGAATCTCTCTACCTTTGCTACTCCTATAAATTGTTTCTGCTCCTTGAGCCCCTTTCCCAGATTTCCTTCCCATCGCCCTTCACCCCTACCCTCTTTTTCATGATTTTTATTTCCCACTCCTCTTCCTTGAATCATACTCCATAGTCTCACTCTTGCTTAGGCTTCCATCCTCTTACTCCTGGGTTTGGGTTCATCTACATTTTTCTTCTTTCTCTGCTCTATCTTAACATTCTGTCTTCTGTTCTTTACTCAGAGTCTCATCCTCCTTCCGTATACCTTGGCCAGACTTCGAGGTTTCTGAAAATGTGGCAGTCATCTGCCTTTCCCACTCCTCTCTCTGCCTACTGAAGCCTTCTCTTCCCCCTCTCCCCTTTCCCTGGTCTTTTTCCCCATTTGGTATTATTTCCCTCTGTCTCCGTCTTTCTCCGAGTCATTCTCTTTCTTCCTAATTTGCTCTTTGGCCTTGGAAAGGATTGTTCCTGCTTTCCAGTAGCGTAGAAGCACTCTGAATCCATCAAACGCTATATCCAGGGATACCTCTCCCTTGAGCTGCAGTTTTCCTTTCTCTAGGAAGTTTGTGCACATTCTTTTGATTAACATGCCCCAGATATGAGCAGAAGCTATTGCACCTGAGAAAATTTGTCATCATGATCATTTAAAGCAGCATGTTAGGAATCACTCTATATATTCATTAACTCAGAGAAATAAAAGTTCAAGGTACCAAATATAGCAGGTTGCCAATGCTACCATGCAACAAGGGGTAATCTCTACATGCCAGAGTTGACATCATCTTAGAAACCCAGAGTTATAGAAATGATAACAAAGCACTATTAGTTCGAGTATATACACACAAAAAGAACAAAGAAAAATATTGTGATGGTTGTTTTCTGTGATTGGAGACTTTGGGGAGACCAGGGAGTCTAAAGGCAAATTAAAAAACTCTGAGTGAAAAACAAACCATTCTGAGGAAAGCTTTGGTTACAGGGGGCAGGGAATGTGTCTTTCTATTGCTACATTATACTCTCCCAAGCACTTAGTACAGTGTTCTGCACAGTGTAAGCACTCAATAAATACAATTAAATGAATGAAGGGAGAAATACTTTGGTAACAAAGAGCTAGAATTGGTAACAACCAATTCTGCGGAAGCATCTTTTGATATTTTTATTAGGGTACAGTTCTCATTTCAGGATCCTATTTATGTCTCTTGATTAACCCAATAGGATTTGAAAACTCTCCTCATTCATACACCAGGTTTCACTTTTACTTCAGAAACACATATAGCCAGTTCTCCTATAACATGTGTTTTAACATATTGTGAATAGAACACAATGGCAGAATTTGGAAACTTTCTTCTGACAAGACTTTCTGGACAGATGATGACACCGTGCTAGAAAAAAAACAGTTTTCTGCAAATGCACACAGTGCTGGACACAAATTGAGTACTAGGATTCATGCAATTGTATTTATTGAGCACTTACTGTGTGCAAAGCACTGTACTAAGTGCTTGAATGTGAAGTTTCCTTAAAGTAGGGTTCATCAAGAATGCAGTCCCCACATTGTAAGAGGACTATGTATATTCATTCAATCATTTTATTGAGCAATCACTGTGCAGAGAGCACTGTACTGAACACTTGGGAGAATACAGTGCAACAACTAACAGTGACATTTCCAGCCCACAATAAGCGGGGGAGACAGACATCAATACAAAGAAATAAAATTACAGATATGTACGTAAGTGCTGTGGGGCTGGGAAGGGGTAAGAGTAAAGGGAGCAAACTAGGATGACACAGAAGGGAGTGGGAGATATAGGCTCCTTTCAGAGAACCAACTTGATGATATGAAAGTATTATAATGGAAAACAGACTATTCTCTCTAGATGGTAATTCCATTATGGGCAAGGACTATGTCTGTTAATTCTCTTGTCCTGTACTCCCCCAAGGGTGTAGAACAGTGCTCTGCCCCTAGTAAGTGCTCAATAAATAGCACTGACTGATTGATTTTAGTCCAACAGCTCAACAACAATAATAATAATAATAATGTTGGTATTTGTTAAGCGCTTACTAAGCGCTGGGGTAGACATAGTGGAATCAGGTTGTCCCACGTGGGGCTCACAGTCTTGATCCCCATTTTACAGATGAGGGAACTGAGGCACAGAGAAGTTAAGTGACTTGCCCACAGTCACACAGCCGACAAGTGGCAGAGCTGGGATTCGAATTCATGAGCCCTGACTCCAAAGCCCATGCTCTTTCCACTGAGCCACGCTGCTTCTCCAGGAGCAAGGAGAAGGAGAACAAGGAGAAGTCCACAAGGAGCAATGGAAGCATGAAGACTTTTTTCACCAAAAGGTACATATATATGTACCTTTCATATCATCTGATGCATACCCAAAAAAAGTTCACACAGATTAATGCATTTACATCATAAGTGACATTTGAAGAAAGATCAGTGGAAGTAGAATAGAGTCATTTTTCATTAAATATCTGCTTACTTAGTTTCCATGAAATGTGTTTTTCCTCAGGTTACATTGTTGCTTTTGTTATCAACCAACTTTATTGATTAAGCATCAACTGTGTGCAGAGCACTGAACTATGTGCTTGGGAGAGTACACCAGAAAGACCCAATCCCTATCCTCTAGGTTCTTATGAACAAATTGCAAGAACCTAGAATTTGTGGTGATTTGGATAAACAAATTCAAGCTCATGATTTTGACATTTCCAAATATCAGAAACAGATGATGCGCATGAGGGGAGGGAATATACAACTGCAGGAAAGGAAAGCCTGAAAGATTTTGTTAATTTGACTGGTTAGCTGAATAAATGATATATTAATAGATGCCTTCCCTGGAGAGGGAAGGGACCATAAACATACGTTTACTAGTATTGTCTATTAGCATTACATCCCAACTTCTTTCTCTGGAGTTGTGTCATAGATGTAAGGTGTTCATGGTAGGCCCATCACAAGCTCAAGCATCATGGCTTAGTGGAGAAAGCATGGGCCTGAAATTCAGAAGGACTTGGGTTCTAATCCTGGCTCTGGGACTTGTCTGCTGTATGACCTAGGACAAGTCATTTAACTTCTCTGTGCTTCAGTTACCTCATCTGTAAATTGGGGGTTAAGACTGTGAGCACCATGTTGGACAGGGACTGTGTCCAACCCAATTTGCAGGTACCCCAAAGCTCAGAATAGTGCCTGGCACATAGTAAACTCTTAAATATCCCAATTATCATCATTACTAGGGATTACATTACAGGTCTCCAGTATGTCTTGGAAAAACCATGCCTGGCCTCAGAAGGCACATGGGCAATCATGCTAATTACACACACTTGGCATGCTTCACTGCTTATAAGCCAACCTACCCACTGAGCTTTGTCCTATTTCTGACTTCCAGCCTCTTGTCACTCCCACTCTTTACCTGGAATTCCAACCACCACTCACACTGGGTAGTTGGCTGCTCTGGTCTCCCTATCTTCAAGACCTTCTGAAAACACACTCCCTCCAGGAGGTCTTCCTTTTTCTTTTTTTTTTTTAACTAACATTTGTTAAGCACTTATGATGTGGTAGGCAAGCTAGTCAGGTCAGACACGGTCCATGTCTTAAATGGGGCTTGTAGTCTTCATCCTCCTTTCACATATGAGGTAACGGAGGCACTGATAATTTAGATGACTTGCCCCAAATCACAGCAGAGAAATGGCTGAGTTGGGATTAGAACCCAGTCCTTCTGACACCCAGGCCTGTGCTCCTCGTTAATTATACTCTCATAATTCCTGGCCTACTTCCACTTCAGCACTTTCACCTCACCTAATCACTTGATTACTTACCTCTTCCACATCCCCAATGAACTTTATGTACATATCTTTATACTTTAATTTCTCATACCTGTAATTTATTTTAGTATCAGTCTACCTCACTAGAATGTACGCTACTGGAAGCCAAGGATTATGTCTATTAGCTTTACATTATTCTTCCACATACTCAGTATGGTGCTCTGGACAAATACCACTATTTGATTAATGCTCAGGAGAAAGCCACCACCTGCAGAATAAAATCAACCTCAGCATCACCCTTGACATTCCAGGGTGCACCTATGAAGATAGACCAGTCTATAACAATAATTGTAGTGTTTGTTAAGTACTTATCATGTGCCAAGCATCATTCTAAGTGCGGAGGTAGATACAATATAATCAGGTTGGACACAGTCTATGTCCCACAAGGGGATCACATTTCAAGGGGGATGGAGAACAGCTACTTGATTCCCACTTTTACAGGAAAAAAAAATACCGAAGACATTAATAAATTAAGTGGCCTCCTCAATGTCCTTTGGTTCCCAGGTCTGTGATCTTTCCAGTAGCCACACTGCCACAGCTTTAAGTCTATTTTATGAGGCAAAACATAATAGGGGTGTGGTTCTTACTCCTCCTAGTGTACAACATAACTAATCGATCTATCAGTGGTATATATTGAGCACTTACTATGTGCAGAGCACTGTACTAAGCACTTGGGAGAGTATACTGCAACAGAATAAGCAGACCCATTCCTTGCCCTTAATAAGCTTCCAGTCTAATGAGGAAATTGCCTGTCATTCAGATATTTAGTGAGTTGGGATTATAATATTGTAAACTGATATGGTGGTGGACCTATGATTATAACTAGAAGCAGTTCCTCCTCCTCTCCCTCCCTGACCTTAGGAGGCAGGATTCCAGTAAATTTCAGTGGCACTGAAGAATGATAAACAGGCTAAATATGGCCGACGGGTAGTGGCAAAGAGAGTTTTTCCACAGTACAGGCATTGGGTTGCCCCTCTTTACAATGCTGTCAGCAAGAACACCCAGTGATGATGTTCAGACCTTCCCCCTTTCACACCCAATTCTTGGTTTCCTGGGCCCAGCACTTTCTCAGGTTTCATTTCAACTAGTTCAAAGACAAGCATCCCAAGAGGAAGTTTTCTAAGGTGAGTGAGACCTCAAGGGTGCAAAGTGAATGGACTTCCTCTCAGCTTTACATATTGGATTACATGGCTGCTGGGTCTTTGTCACCAAAAAAAATTACAGACTCTATTGGCAACAAATCATTCAAATGGGTATAGCTGGTGCAGGTGTGGGAATGTTCTTGCACTGTCGTAATCACGGCACAGTTTTCCTTCCTGTGGGTTTTTAAGATCATTCTGAAGCATTAATGCCTCAGTGGATTTCATAACTTTAACCTTGTGCAGAAAGGAGGAAAGACAACCAGACATTCTCAAAATAGGGTTGGAGGGTAGTTATCACCAGACTTTCTACGGTAAGAAAAAAGGAAGTTAATAGAACCTTCTCTTTCATGTCAGTTTTGTGCACAGTCTCAGCCTATTCTCTCTGGTTCTCAAAATAAAACATGTCAACATGGCCGAGTAGGGAGAGCACAGGCCTGGGAGTCAGAAGGACATGAGTTCTAATCCCGGCTCTGCCACTTGTCTGCTGTATGATTTTGGGCCAGTCATGCCACTTCTCTGTACCTGATTTAGTTTACCTGTAAAATGGGGATTAAAACTGTGAGCCCCCTATAGAAGAGGGACTGTGTCCAACCTGATTAGCCTGTATCTACCCCAGTGCTCAGAACAATGCCTGGCACATGGTAAGTGTTTAACAAATACCACAAGAAATAACAAAAAAACAAAAACAAAAAACCCAAAAAACCTGTTAGAGTGAAAATCCCCTGAGATCCTGTTTACTTCTTTCCATCCTGGGATCAATGAAACAAGTGTTCTGCCCTCTTTGGTATCAATATATATTCATGAAGACCCTCCATGAAAAATAACCTGGGCTGATATTCAAATCAGAATCCAGTCTTGCTGTCTAAGCAGAATTCCCTAGGGCCGGGGTAGGCAGCTAGTGTGATTGATTGATCAATAGATGCATAGATTGATAGACAGGATTGTGCCATCTCTATCTGTCCTTATTTCTCTGTTAGAGCTACAGCTGCTGCAATCATTCTAGACAGAGATTACATTTAAGAGCTGGATCAAGTGTCCCTTTGCATAGTTTCAGTGTTCTTAGAGACTCAATATGAACAGGATGTTAAATCAATAGATTGCAATTTTGTACTTTGCTCATTTTTTTGAGGCACTAACACTTGACTACAATGCATTTAGGAAGAGGAATGAATCAACAATTCCTCAGAAAGTCGCTTCTTTAAAGGTCAAAATTATTCAGTTTTGGACAACCCCACTAAAGATTTTGAGGAAGGTAAAGGGGAAGGTAGAGTGAAATTTAAGTCTAAAATTTTCCACAGTTTACCAGCTTAAAGCAGGATTCCCAAATGTACGCCCAACACAATAAAGTCTAGTTTCAAGGTGTCCATTACCTATAAATTTGGCCCTCTCTCAAAACCATTCATGGGGTACCCTACATCCTGGATTCTTAGAAATCCAGGCAGCTCTGATCAACACAACCAATTCCTCTGGTGAGAAAATGGCCCTATAATCACATTTCAGTTTCATCTCAGATTGGATTCCGTGTGAGATTTCAAAAGCAGGTCTAGCCCACTGCACAGCAAAGATGACTGTTCATTCTTTATTTAGAATGACAAAAACTTAAACATATCTTTCAGTTCTGTCTTTCTCTTTCTCTCTCACACACACTGTATATCAGTATTCCGGACACCAAGTGATTTTAAAGCTATTATTTAGTACCATAATAAGTAGTAATTTAAATACAAGGTAAAATCACCACATTGTCTTGTTTACAACTGATGTTAATGGTAAGCTGACGGGACACATTCCACCCAAAAAGGCAACCTGTGATTTGTTATCATTAAACTGTCAGCTCTGCCATGAGTTTGGAATAGATTCACACACTAGACTTCTTGCAGAATATCACTTTATTTTCTATCAGTCAAAAAAAAAAAATCCAGAGCGTTTTAATTGTGTCTGTGCTATTTTTCTATTAACTGTTTCATGCATTTTCTCTGGCCTTTTAATTGCAGTTTAATAGTGGTCATTAACACATTAAGGGGTGTTAGAAGAACATTTGAAGTCCTCCTGACTTCCACCAAAGTTGACACTTCAATGCTAGAGTAATTTCAGCTATTCATTTATTTAATAGTGACCTATGCAAATGTGGAACCATGTCATTTTACAAATTGACTGTAATAATTAACTAGAAAGGCAGAGTAAAATGAAACAGGTTATAATTAGAATATAACTGCTACAGTATTACGTCAGCTAGAATAAAATAATCTCAAATGATTAAATTGGTTTCAATTATTAAGAATCAGTTTAATGTACCCACTGTTCTGACTTTTACATTTCTCTTTTTGTGTGCATTAACTGTCACCTCATACAATTTATGTATTTTATTCATCTTGGTAAAACAGGCAGGCATTACAAAAGTTTAATTAAGTAGTAAAAGACTTCACATTATTCTCCTGAATTCTAAATTAGTTGTAGAAACTACTGGGAGTGAACACTACATACCATCCAGGCTCGTTTCAATTATTTGTATCTATTAAACTACCCAAGTTTCCTCTGATCATTCCTGTTAGCTCTCAGTTTTTTGTTTTTTGTTTTTTTTTTTTTTACAAAACCATCATGACTTTCCTAAAGTGCATTTGGAGCAATCCATCCACTCATTCAAGTCCTTGTTTTCACACAGACGATGAAATTCGGTTGAAAAATAACACAAAGTGAATATCATCTCATGAAAATTTACCTTCTACTCTGACTGCCCTCAGGACTTGCCTAATTTTCTATTGTTTCAAAGACTGTAAACTCTTTATTTGTTTTGTTTGTTGTGGGCGGGAAACATGACTGCTAATTCTGCTGTATTGTACTCTCCCAAGCACTTAGTTCATTGCTTAGTTCACTCAGTAAATACCAGTGACAGATCGATTCATTGATTAAAAAATGCAAAGTGGTTTTGTAAATAAAACAGCAGCCTAGTCCTCTGGGATGCTGTCACCGTTTCCCCCACCATTCATGCAAGGAAATTTTTATGTTTTATTAAATCCATAGAATCTTTGTGGGATCGGTTTCAGATTCAATGACTAACATTGATTCAGGTTACAGATGCTCAGCACGGTGTTTCCGAAATTATGTCTAACTACTGTACTGCCTCTAGCATTTAGCAGATTGTCAGCTCTGCCAGTAGATTATAAACTTCTTGAGGACAGGAATCCTGTCTACCAACTCTACTGAACTGCACTATCCCAAGTACTTCATACAGTACTATGCACCCAGTAAATCCTCAGTAAATACCACTGAATGATTAATTGATTTATTCAGTACTTGGCATAGAGTAAGCACTCAAAAATATCTTTAGAGATTAATGAGTTGATTGATACTTATACTAGTACAGTACTTTGTAATAAGCACCTAATAAATATCACCATTAATAGTATTGCAAGAACCCACTTTAAGCTCTGAGAAGCAGCATGCCCTAGTGGATGGAACAAAGGTCTGGGAGTCAGAAGGTCCTGAATTCTAATTTCTGCTCTGCCACTTCTCCACTGTGTGACTTTGGGCAAGTCGTTTCACTTCTTCGTGCTTCAGTTACCTCATCTGTAAAATGGGGATCAAGACTGTGAGCCCAATGTGGGACAGGCATTGTGTCCAACCTGGTTAACTTGTAACTACTCTAGTGCTTAGATCAGCGCTGGGACATAGTAAGTGCTTAATAAATATCATAAAAAAAATCTGGCTCCCAACCCTAGACCATTTACATTACCATTCACTCATCTGTAAAATGGGGATGAAGACTGTGAGCTTCTAATGGGACAACTTGATTACCCTGTGTCTATCCCAGCGCTTAGAACAGTGCTCTGCACATAGTAAGTGCTTAAATACCAACATTATTTTTACATCAGTGGGTCTGTACCTCAAGCTTCACAATCCAAGGAGTCTCATCCATTTCCCCATGATGACCTTGCAGCAGAAGAGCAGAAACTCAGGACTGATTGCTCTCATTGGATTTTGTTCTCAAGGCAGGTGAGAAATCTCAAAGCATTTAGAAAATCAAATCCAGAAAAACAGTATTGTAGGCACATAGAAGTTGGCAAGAACAAATCACTAGCTTCCTATCATTCTTAAATTACGCAAAATCATAATTATGTTCCACTTTCTATATGGTTTGGGTACTGGACCCATCACAGAAAACACAGTCTAATTTTCAAAGAATTTTCTCAGCTGTACCTGTATATATATGTATATATATATAAAAGTTATATATATGTATATAACTATATATAATACTTGCTAAGCACTTACTATGTACCAGACAATGGACTAAGCACTGGGGTCGATTCAAGTCAATCAAGTTGGACATAGTTCATGTCTTGCTTGGGGCTCATAGTCTTAATGTACATTTTACGGACGAGGGAACTGAGGCAAGGAAAAGTTAAGTGACTTGCCCAAGGTCACACAAGAAAAATGGCAGAGGAGGTATTAGAACTCAGGTCCTTCTGACTCTCAGTGCCATATACTATTCACTATGCCACATAGCTTCTCTGCTTCTCTCTGTTGTGCTTATATTTTCCTGTTGTTGAAGATGCTATTTTTATTATTATTATGATCATATGTAACATGTTTATTTTAATTAAAACAATAATAATGGCATATGTGTTTAATTAAATGTGCCAAGCACCATGCTAAGTGCTGAGATAGATACACGATAACCAGATTAGGCAGTCCTCTGTCCCACATGGAACTCACACAAACTAAGTAGGAAAAACAGTTATTTAATCCCATTTTATGGTTGAAGAAACTGAGACACTGAGAAGTTAAGTGATTTGCCCAAGACGTCACACCAGATGAGTGGCAGAGCCAGGATTGTCAGGTTTTCTGTCTCCCATACCCATGCTCTTTTCACTAGGCCATGGGTGTTTCCAGATAGACACTGCCTATCAAACAGGACACATGATAACCAAAAATGATGTCCTAGTAACCAGTCATCTCATCGATACTGAGTGATTAACACGAAACAACTTCAATGGGAAGGACATGTGAAGAGGACAGAATATAGAAAGTTTCTCAAACAGCTGTGGTAAAACAACCAATATGGGTCATTCACAAGTCTGGAGGCTAAGGGGCATGGATCTAAGACTCAGTGAGGCAAAGACTAAAATGATAACAATAGTAATAGTATTTGTTCAGCACTTACTTTATGTCAAGCGCTCTACTCCACACTGCTGTAGATCCAAGATAATTAGGTTGGACACATTCCCTGTCCCACACTGGGCTCACAGTCAAAGTGGGAGGGAAATGAGGTATTTAATTCTGTTTTACAGAGGAAGCACAGAAACGTTGAATGACTTGCCCATGGGCACACAGCAGGTAAATGACCTACCTGAGGTTAGAACTGAGATCCTCTGACCTCCAGCCCATGGTCTTTCCACTAGACCATTCTGCTCCTGCTTGTAAAAGTAAATTGTGGAGGATTTAGTCAATCTCACCACCAATTCTTTACCTTCATCCTCTCTCATCTGGAACACCTGCCCTCTCCATATATGACAGACCACCACTCTTCCCACCTTCAAAGCCTTATTAAAATCACATCTCTTCCAAGGGGCCTTCCCCAACTAAACCCTTATTTCCCCTACTCCCTCTCCTTCCTGTGTCACCTATACACCTGGATCTATTCCCTTTAAGCCCTTTTATTCATCATCTTCAACTCCACAGCACTTATGTTCATATCCATAATTAATTTTCATTCAGTCATATTTATTGAGCACTTAATATGTGCAGAGCAGTGTACTAAGTACTTGGAAAGTACAATTCAGCAATAAAGAGAGACAATCCCTACATCTGTCTCCCCTTCTACACTGTAAGCTCCTTGTGGGCAGCGAATGTGTCTTCCAAACCTGTTGTAGTCTCCCAAGTGCTTAATAAAATGCTCTTCACACAGTAATCACTCAGAAAATGCCACTGATTTACTGATTGAACTGTGGGGTCCTTGGGATTGGTTACACCCTGAAAGTAGACAGGACCTTACAAATTTTCAAACCAAAATACTTCCCTTAGGTTTATCCTAATCTAAGCTCTCTATCCCAGTCTGAGACAGGTGTCTTTGGGAATGGTAGGCCTCTTGCTTCCCCCTCTCCTCACTCCAGCAGTGAGGAATTCTCATGGAATGCCATGGTGAATCTGTAATACAAACAAGGCTGGTGGTCATTCCTGAGTGTCAGGGAAGTCGTCCAAGAATTCTTCCACTTATAAGTATCCTATTTCCCATCACACAAGCAATCCTGTGCATTGGGGGCTTCCAACTAAGGCTTTAAGCCACCTCTGGTTTTAAAGAATGCCTTGATCCTGCCACAATTGTTTCCATTTTTTTTCTTCTAAATGGAATTATAGTTCTTTATTGTAATGTGATTGTAATTAATACTGTGCAGTTGTAATAATGTAATTATTATTAATTACATTTTCCAAATGTAATTAAAATCCCTTGCTTGGAACAAAGGCAATCACTGGATTACAATTCTCCGTATTTCTACAAAAGAAACAATTAATATGGCAGGTTTCAGTTATATAGTACAAATATCCAGTTCCTGTATGTCTCATCACTGTTAACTCATGTATGTGGTACAATAGTAAACACAGATAATGTATGCACAATTTTCTTTTATTCAAACAGAATATTTAGCAAAAAAGCTTTTAAACCTTAGCTATCTTGCTGGGAAAAATTCCATTGTTCAGTTTGTTCCACTTCATCTCTATACATGATGCCTTCAAGGACACATACTTAATTTACCAGAAATAACCTGTATGGGATTTATGCCCCACTTCAGGTTTCCACCCCAACAGTCATCCTGGGCACTTGAACATAGATATATGTGTACATATTAAACACTCCCTAAATTTGGTTTTCTTAGAGTTATTTCCTACTTATCCTCTCACCTTCCTAATGCTTCTCAATTCTTTTGCTGTCTCTTCCTCTGCCTGCTGTCCCAAAGTAGTAAAAACAGTAACAACACATATTGATTTGACGCACTGTAAAAACACTTGGAAAATAGAGGAGAAATGACATATTCTCTGCCCACAAGGCCTGAAACTTAGCCTTATCCTTGGTGCTTTCATCTCATTCAACTACTTTCAACAGAGAAGCAGTGTTGCCTAGTGGAAAGAGCACGGGCTTGGGAGGCAGAGGGCCTGTGTTCTAATCCCAGCTCCACTTATCTGTTGCTTGTCCTTGGTCAAGTCACCTCACTTCTCTGTGCCTCAGTTATCTCATTTGTAAAATAAAATGGAGATTAAAACTGTGAGCCCCACGTAGGTCATAGACTGTGTCCAGCCTGACTAGTTTGTATCTATCCCAGTGCTTAGCACCATGCTTGGCACATAGTAAGTGCTTAACAATTACCATTTACAAAAAACACATTCAGGCTGTTGCCAAATTTATTTGGTTTTGCCTCCATAATAGTTTCAAAATCCATCTATGAGCCCTATGTGGGACAGGGGATATGTTCAGTATGATTATCTTATATCTACCATAATGCTTAAGATAGTGTCTGGCACATAGTATGCACTTAAATACAATTATTCTTCTTATTATTTTTTCATTTTCATTTCAATGGCCCAAGCACTTGTTACATCCCGACTCTAGTCATTCTCTTTTCCAGTCCATACTTGGTTGCCTTGTTCATTGCCCTAAAACAACCTTCTGCTCTCATCTTCCCAACCTTCAGAAACTTATCATGGCTGCCTGGTCCTTTTTACATCAAGCAGAAACTCCTGACCATTGGATTTAAAACACTCCCCAAACCTTCTCTCTTTCTTTCTTAGCTATTCTCTTTTCCCATCACCCACAGCTCTCTATCTTCGTTCCTTTCCATTTTTTTTAATGTTTTTTATTAAACACTTACTATGTGCCGGGCACAGTTCTAAGCCCTGGGGTAGATACAAAGCAATTAGGTTAGACACAGTCCATGACCCACATAGGGTTCACAGTCTTAATCCCCATTTTACAGATGAGGCAACTCAGGCACAGAGAAGTTAAGTGCTTTGCCCAAAGTCACAGATCAGGTAAATGGCAGAGTCAGGATCAGAACCCAGACCCTTTTAACTCCCAGTCCAAGCTCTGTCCACTAGGCCATGCTGCTTTCCATCCTGAACACCTTTTCACTGTGCGTCATGCTTATGTCTCTTTCTGCTGACCTCTTGTTGTGTATTCCCCCTATCTGAAACTCCCTCCCTCTTCAGAGGCAAGTGATCAGAACTCTCCTCATCTTCAAAGCCCTACTGAGATCAGATCTCTTCCAGGGGACCTTCCCTGAGCAATCGCTAATCCTTTTATCTTAAATTCACCAACTGCTACTTCAGTCCTGATGCTGCCTAAGGTCTTAAATCATTACAGGCCCTGTACATATCCTAATTGCTCCAATAGGTCCTCCTATCTATAACTTATTTAATTGACCTTCTCTACTACTAGTTTTTAAGGACAGAGTTCATGCATTCTAACTCTTTTGCAATCCCCCAAGCACACAGCACATGTTCTGCACACAGTAGACATTCAATATATGTAACTGATTCACTGATTGAGTTGTGTAGCCTAGAGAAGGGAAATTGAGATTGACAATATCCTAATTTCTCCCAAAAGGCCTAAGGAGTTATTACGATAAAGAGTACTTTATTGTACTTGATTGTACTTAAGAAAAGAAAAGGCTGAGGGTTTGAGATGCCAGATCAAGCCAGTCAATCTTATCTATTGAGCACTTACTGTGTGCAGAGCACTGAACTGAGTGCCTGGGAGAGTACAATATAATAATATAATAGACACATTCCCTATCCACAGTGAATTTACAGTCTAAAGGGAAGTTTACTGTGTAGAGTTGGTGGACCCATTCCCTGCCAATAATGAACTTAAAGTCAAATGGAGAAAATGGAGAAGCAGAGTGGCTTATTGGATAGATCATGAGCCTGGGAGTCAAAAGGACCTGATTTCTAATCTCACCTCAGCCACATGTCTGCTGTGTGACCTTGGCTATGTCACTTAACTTTTCTGTGCCTCAGTTACCTCATCTGTAAAATGGGGATAAGAGTGTGAGCACCCTGTGGGACAGGGACTGTTACCAACTTGATTAACCGATATCTACACCAGCACTTGGAATAGTGCTTGGGACATAGTAAGCACTTAACAAGTACCATAATTATAATTATTATTAAAAATGAGTGCTATACAAAGTTAAGGTCTCCATATTTTGGTCACAGATTCAGCCCTAACCTCACACCCTCTTTCTGCATCATTCAAGGTAGACGTCTCCCCACCACTGGCTCCTATTTCTGCCAGTGAACTTATTGGCTAATAACCCAAACTGCTGAGAGATCTTTGAGACTTATCTAGATGGGTTGTTGATGGCACTGATGGTGAAAGGAGGAAGAAGAAATAGAGGACGAAGTAAACGGAAGGCTTGACCATTCTTGGTCAATCTCAATCTCACCTGTGGGTAAGTCATTCCCAGAGATATGCATATACTCATTCAATCATATTTATTAAGCACTTATTGTGGGCAGACCACTGTACTAAGCTCTTGGGAAAGTATAATACAACAATAAGGAGTGATGATCCCTGCCCAAGACAAACTCTCAGTAGGGAAATAAGGAGTCTAAATTATAAGAAAAGTTAACAGATGATACTAGTCAAAATTTCCCAGAAAACACAAACAAAAACCATATTCCCATTTCCACAGATGTCACACACCCCTAACTCTGAGCATGTGCTTACTGCCTCTATATGCCACCTTCTTCTTGGCTTCTCCCTCCCACAAACCTTTTCTCCTTGTCATCCCTCTATCAGCACTGCACTCTCGGCGACACTGTTTTTCTTCAGCGATGTTGTACGATTATAGCCTGCAGAATTGTTTTCATAAAACTAAAGCATAGCAATTATAAAGTTTCTCATTTAAAGATTGCATTGTAAACTAGGTGTTCAGTATTATGTGTGTGCCATGTCATCTATTAACATTATAATTACACCTCCATCATTTTTACGTGGTGTAAAAATAAATTTTTACACTCTGGGTGTTCCCCACCTGTCAAGCCACATGTAAAAACATTACCTAATCAGAAAAATAAAATTAAGAGACCCCTCACACACACAAAGCACAGAATGTGTGGCTCATAAAGTGCCAAGCCTTTCCCAACCATTATGGGTGATTGGATGGGAGAGAAAACACAGTTATGCTTTCTCATCATGGGCTATTTTTGAACTGAGCCCTTTGACTTTGTAAGGTCAGAGATCCAGAACATTAAAACCAAAATGAAACCAGCATTCCCGTACCAGAAAGCATCACCAAAGCAAAGGTAAGGCTAAGGCAGGTCATTCTCACAGACCTAAATGGAACCTAAACTAGCGGCAGAAAAGTAGGGTCTGAAAATAGCATGGTTTGAGGATAAACCTGGAATATCCCCCCTGTCAGTTTGCTTTGGTCAGGGTACTCTCGTGAAATCTTGTTGAGCGATTCCAAAACTCCTCCTCTGGACTGTAAGCTCCTTGTGGGCAGGGAATGTGTCTGCCAACTCTGTTATATTGTACTCTTCCAAGTGCTTTCTAATAATAATAATATTGGTATTTGTTAAGCGCTTACTATGTGCAGAGCACTGTTCTAAGCACTGGGGTAGATACAGGGTAATCAGGTGGTCCCACGTGAGGCTCACAGTTAATCCCCATTTTGCAGATGAGGTAACTGAGGCCCAGAGAAGTGAAGTGACTTGCCCAAGGTCACACAGCTGACAGGTGGCAGAGCAGGGATTTGAACCCATGACCTCTGACTCCCAAGCCTGGGCTCTTTCCACTGAGCCACGCTGCTTCTCTACAGTGTTCCACACACAGTGAGAGCTCAATAAAAACAAGGCAGGGGATTAACTTTACTGAAAAAGAAACACACATTTGGTCCTTGCTGAATCATCATTAAGGAGAAACAAGATATTTTATAGAACTTGGAACTTTTGCTACTTTCTAAAGATGCCCACTATTAGATATCCACTGGTAAGATAGAAATACATTCTGCCATCTAGAAATCCACTAGAATCACAGCTAGAGTTATTGTGATCCTCTTTCTACACTTTGTCACCATGGGGAACTTGTTTTCCCTAAACCCCAGAAATCACTGGACTTGACTCACAAATGTTTCTATGTCTTTCGTTCCCAGAAAGAACTGGAACCACTTAAGGAAAATTTGTTGCAGCTGTTGTCTCTGTATTTATGAAGCTCTTATGGGCCCATCTTTGTGCTAAGCTCTGGAGTAGTGGCGAGAACATCAAACAGACCCAGTTCCTTTCCTACAAAGGCTTAGATTCTAAGAAATAAAGAAATAGAGAAAACAGGTATCTTATTGGATGTCATTTAAGGAGGATTTTAATACCTCTCTATTCAAAAAAAAGTCAACCTCTATGTTTGTAATTCTAAATAATATCTATCTGTATATCTACCTATCCTTCGATTTAGGAAGTTATTATAATGGCATTTGTTAAGTATTTACTATGTGCCAAGAACTGTTCCAAGTGCTGGGGGCAATACAAGTTTATCAGGATGGACACAGTCCTTGACCTACTTGAGGCTCGCAGTCAAAGGAGGGAGAAGAGGGATTGAATTACCATTTTACAGTTGAGGAAACTGAGGCTTGCAGAGGCGAAGTGATTTGCCCAAAGTCTGACAGCAGACAAGTGGTGGAGCTGAATTAGAACCCAGGTCCCTTGACTCCGGAGCCTGTGTCTTTCCAACTAGCCTACACTTCTTCTGATGCAATGATAGTGAAATCCAATACATGAGGGCAAATGTGATCAGCACTCCATCTATATAGTGTGCATCTTAGGATAACTACTTGCTGGACTAATGGAATTTTTCCATACAAGTCCAATCCCAGTTTTCAGGTTGGAGTAATTATTTTGCTGTAAGATCCTTGTGGTCTAGAATTTAATCTACCAACTTCTGTACTGTATTTTACCAATGCTTCTTTCAGGGTTCTACACACAGTAAGCACTCTATAAATAATAATGATCAATTTACAGATAAGCTGATAATCAAAGAGAAGCAGCACGGCCTAGTGGATAGAGCATGGGCCTGGGAATCAGAAGGTCCTGGATTCTAATCCTAGCTCTGACCCCTGCCTGCTGTATGACCTTGGGCAAATCACTTAAATTCTCTGTGCCTCAGTTACCTCATTGGTAAAATGGGGATTAAGACTGTGAGAGCCCCATGTGGGAAAGGGACTGTGTTCAACCTGATTAATGCTTAGAATAGTGCTTGACACATAGTAAGTGCTTAAAAAATACCATCATCATTATTATTAATGACGGGGGAAGCAGCGTGGCTCAGTGGAAAAGAGCCTGGGCTTCGGAGTCAGAGGTCATGAGTTCAACTCCCGGCTCTGCCACTTGTCAGCTGTGTGACTGTGGGCAAGTCACTTAACTTCCACTGTGGCTCAGTGGAAAGAGGATTAATGGGGATTAACTGTGAGCCTCACATGAGACAACCTGATTACCCTGTATCTCCCCCAGTGCTTAGAACAGTGCTCTGCACATAGTAAGCGCTTAACAAATACCAACATTATTATTAATAGTAGTACAGACCTCTGCACAGAGTAAGTGCTCAATAAAGACCATCGATTGATAGAAAGAAGAGATAGATGGATATGTGGATGATTAAGGGCTCAAATACTAGAGTATATGAGTCAGTACATGCAGAATTGCTAGAGGTGAGTGCAATTGTGCACAGGAGTGAAAGTGGAGCAAAAGTATTGAAAGGGTAACAGCGGGACATGGCCAGAAGAGAAGAAAAATTAATCAGGAAAGGAGGAGAGATGCACCAGGAAACACCAGTCACCCAGCAAGGGCCCAGGGAAGCAGTAAGCTCCCTTTCTCCCTCAGCATCGTGGCAGCCTCCCACTCCTCTTCCCCGGAACGACCCCTGATAAAAGGCATCTTTGCTATTGACTGGGGGTGACTTCTCCCTGCCCCTCTTCTATCCCAGTCCTCCCAGCCAGGAAACAAAATTCACTCATTTAATCATATCTATCGAGCACTTAATGTGTGCAAAGCACTGTACTGAGCACTTGGGAGAGTGCAGTACAACAACAGACACATTCCCTGCCCATGAGCTCATAACACACTACATCACACACCACCACACCATATGGACTGACAATAATGTTCAACTTAGGACAAGTTCTGGAAGTCACAGGGAAAGGAGTCCACTTAGTACATTAGACTTTGGTTTTAACTGGAGCTCTGTTCTCAGCCTTGATGGTTTTTACAGTGGTGAATGTCAGTGTTTTTAAGTTGATGCTACAGTTAGATTCTATCACTATTGAACGGGCCCTTCCTGAATCCTACTACTCATTCCAGGACCAGAAAGAGAAGCAGCATGGTTTAGTGGAAAGAGGACAGGCTTTGGAGTCAGAGGACGTGAGTTCTAATCCTGACCACTACTTGTCTGCTGTGTGATCTTGGGCATGCCAATTCACTTTTCTGTGCCTCAGTCACCTCATCTGAAACATGAAGATTGAGACTGTAAAATCCTATGGGGGAAAGGGACTGTGTCCAACCTGACTGTCTTGTAACTACCACGGCACTTAGTACAGTGCCTGACATAGAAAGCATCATTATTATTATTAACTTGCATATTCCTATCTTTTGAGTATACACAGATGGCAGTAAGATAAAGGAAAGGTAGGGATGGAAAAATAGGGAAGAGACCCAGATGGATAAAGAGGGAGAATCAATCAACCAATGGTATTGAAGCAACATGGCTCAGTGGAAAGAGAATGGGTTTGGGAGACAGAGGTTGTGGGTTCTAATCCTGGCTCCGCCACTTGTCATCTGTGTGACTTTAGGCAAGTCAGTTCACTTCTCTGTGCCTCCATTACCTCATCTGTAAAATGGGTAATGAGACTGTGAGCTCCACATGGGACAACCTGATAACCTAGTATCTACTCCAGCACTTAGAACAGTGTTTGACACATAGTAAGTGCTTAACAAATACCATCATCATCATTATTACAACCAGAATTGTAAACCCAGTGGTGGTCAGGGGTGGCGAAGATACAGAGAGAGAGACTGGTTCATCCCAGAAATGGAACCTGAATCTCATGTGTTATAATCTTTCTTCAGGATCTCTATAATTTTTATTGATTTATATTGATGCCTGTCACCACCTCTAGGCTGTAAGCTCGTTGTGGGCAGGGAATGAGTTTATTGTTCTATTATACTCTCCCAAACAGTTAGTATAGTACAGAGAAGCAGCATGGCTCAGTGGAAAGAGCCCTGGCTTGGCAGTCAGAGGTCATGGGTTCGAATCCCAGTTCAGCCACTTGTCAGCTGTGTGACTGTGGGCAAGTCACTTCACTTCTCTGGGCCTTAGTTACCTCATCTGTAAAATGGGGATTAACTGTGAGCCTCACATGGGACAACCTGATTACCCTGTATCTCCCCCAGCACTTAGAACAGTGCTCTGCACAAAGTAAGCACTTAACAAATATCAACATTACACACATTAAGTGCTCAATGAAAGAAGGAGTATACATGAGGGTGCCATTTCATGAAACATAATACCCAGCCTGACCAGCCTCCATCAAACCCATTTCACTCCCAAGTTGAACAATGCAGAAAGCACAGCTAGTATCCCCCTGCCATTAACTAGCTAATGAATCAGAGGCTGGCGCTTAAGGTGCAGGTGGACGAGGTGAATTTTTTCAACCAATATAACCACTGTCGATCATCTTAACACTCTGAATCAAAAGGAGAAGTTGTAACGAGTGCTAGTTGTATGAGAAAAGTTGAATGTAATAGACACTCCAGCTGAAAAAACAGACTAGAAATTTGCTTTATGAAACTCACCTTACAGGATTTCACCTAATAAACTGCATACACATGCAGTATTAAATCTTTTTATGCTTCTTTGCATCATCAAATAAGGCCTTTTTAATCCTATTCTAGGCAGAGTTTCATCTCATTTGGACCCAATTTATATACAATTGTACTTTAAGTGAATTCTTGCCCTCTGACCTCAAATGGGCAGGAATCCAAACATGCAATATGGCTAAAAGTTCAAATATTTGGACCTGAACAATCACCAAAACACAACCCCAAGTGAATCAGAATTCAACATAGTTTGCCACTGGAGCCCCTGTATTTTAACTGTCTTTCACATATTATCAGGATTTGAGCCCTGAAGTATCTTAACTACAGTGACTTTCCAGCACAATCAGGAGGAAGTACTGACATCAAATGGACAATCTCCCCCTTTATATAGAGATATAAAATGTGAAAAGTCAAAGATTTGTAGGAACTTATGGAAATTCAGTCACCATCCTCTCTCCTCCTGGAATCAGTCTTCATATCCATTTTAATAATAATGATAATAATGATGGTATTTGTTAAGCACTTACTATGTGCCAAGCACTATTCTAAGCAGTGGGGTAAATACAAGGTCATCAAGTTGTCCTATGTGGGGCTCACAGTCTTAATCCCCATTTAACAGATGAGGTAACTAAAGTCCAGATAAGTTAAATGACTTGCCCAAAGTCATGCAGTTGACAAGTGGTGGAAGTGGGATTAGAACCCACAACCTCTGACTCCCTAGCCTGTGCTCTTTCCAGTAAGCCATGCTGCTTCTCTATGGATTTTCTATTCCCTTCCTGAGACCCAGATATAAACACCACCAAATATGATCCTGTCTTGTAGATTTTACAAAGCAGTGCAATTGAGCAGTGAGAATAATAATAATAATAATAGTACTTGTTAAGTGATTACTATGTGCCAAGCACTGCTCTAAGCACTGTGGTAGATATACGTTAATCAGTTTGGATACAGTCACTACCCTATATGGAACTCACAGTCTATGTAGGAGGGAGAAGGATTTAATCCCCATTTTCAGATGAGGTAACTGAGGCCCAGAGAAATTAAGTGACTTGCCCAAGGTTACACAGCATATCAGGGAGCAAGAGGATGGGGAATTTGGCCTCATCTCTTTCACTGGACTCCTGGGATACCTAGGCCCATCTTGGTGCCTCATTTGAGAGGTAGTATTAGGCTCTCCATACCTCACAGTATTGTCGTAAGGATAGGATGATATGATTGTTGTGAAAGCACTCTGGAAAAATGCAAGGTTACTGCAAATTAAAGGTGGTAATAGCATTATTTACAAGGACATAGATCATCTATAATTTTTGAATTCTTCTCTAATTGAAACCTCAAAAGCTATTTGAGCAGCTACAGTCTAGAAGCAAAACTTGTTTCCCTGCCTTATCCTTTCAGGTCTTCAAGGATACCTATAAACATAGCAAAGATGGCTGCTTGGGGTGGTGGGGGTGGGGAGGGCGTCTATCATGACATCATTCAGACGGTGCTCCCAAGGCAGCAAAACTGTTTTTGAGCCCATTTCAGTTAGTATCCCTACCCCTTATTTCACAGTGTATTATTCATTTCCATTCATCCTTCCCATTTATCCATGTAAATAATTGAAATAAGTGGGAATTAAGTCTACTGAGGGATTTCTGGGATTGAGTCTCCGGAGACACATTTTAAAGGTATCCTGCCCAGTATCATCTGGATGGCCTCCTTACAATCCTTTGAACAATTCCCAGTGGTAACCAGCCTGTTGGACCTGACCTTGTGAATTTCCCCACAAGAATGCACATCGAGCAATCGTTTTGCTTACTTTTAATAATAAGATCATCTATTTTACCACAATGAATATTACATTGCAATTATTTGCTCATCCAATATTTGCCATTTTTAGAAGAATAACTAAGCCTATGTAATTTGCATTTGTCTACCCTCTTGATCTGTTAATGTAGCTACAGGCTTCCCTTGCTAAGAGCCCACGTCTAATTCTATTGTCCAGTCAGAATTTAGCAGATTTTCTCAAGCTGGAGATCCAAGCCTCACCATAGAGGTGAGCAGAGAGGTCCTTTCAAATGGACACCCCTAGAAAAAAGTTTTAGAGTAGGCAGGACTACACCATACAGGGGATATTCAACAGAAAGGAAAAAAAAATCCTTTGTGAAACCACTGCTGTGCTGAGAAGCTTTGCTGAGAATAGAGTAGGGATAAAAAGACCGAATAGCAATGTACCCTATTGATTCTACATGGAAGACAGCAGTGATTCATGCAGGGTTTTTTGTTTTGGGGGTTTGTTTGTTGTGTTCATGCTTTACGTGGAGCACCATCTGCCCGATACTTCAGCGTGAGCATGGACTGAGAATAAATCTGAGACAAAGCTGACAGCTAGGTTAATACCAGGTACTCTGGAGAAGCACACTTCCCAGTGATAGAAGCCCAACAAACTTCATCCTCTTAATGCTCCAACAAGTTCGAACAGCTAAACTCTATTGTTTCAGAGTTTCAGCATCAGTGCTTAGAAGGCAGACAAATGAAAATCCCTAAGCTTGACCTTGAAAAGAATTCCTTGCTCTCAGTTAATCATGAAAATTCTTAAGCAATGTCCCAACTCAAACCAATTAGCTCAATGTGTAGGTTTATACAATGCAACATTGTGTATCTACCTACAAGTATGTGAGCGACCGCAAATATATTACAAACAGCTTCATAATCAGTTTAATAAACAGTGACATGTAATTCACTTCTAGCCATCAGCCCTGCTTGCTTTCCCTCCTACTTTCTCTTATAAAGTGCTTTTCAAGAAGGTGTCTTCTGGAGTTATATGTGGCTGGGTGTTCTTCCAAACCCCTAAAAGAAGTGGGGAGTTGAGAAGAGATGGATAAACTGAACGGTGACTTTAAACTGACTGACAACGTCATTCCCTTATCACTTACTACCGTGTAGCTGGTCTAAGAACAAATGTACTTCAGACATGTAATGTGATTAATTCAGGTCCACAAATCTGAATCACAAATCTATATGTGGATCCAGCAGGAAGGAAAAAAGAATTAGTCTGAAGGAAAAAAAAAAATATCTTTTTACATAGCTCTTTCTAATTTTAAACGGGGTATAAATTAAACATTCTTTGATAATAATATGCAGTGACAGTATAATCATATGCTAACATTTAATCACCTTTTATATACAATATTACCCTGATTCTTCTTTAAAATTTTATGTTGTATATTGCTGTACATTTTTCTTGCTGATTGATTCTCTTTATTACTACTGATTTTATTTATGCTGCTAATTTTTTTACCGAAGCGTCTATTTTAATGAGTAGTTCGGTTCAGCTAACGTCGCCAGAATAAGAGAATTCAGCACACCTGCCTAAATAAGATGCTTGAGATCACTGAGGAAAGAAATTGACATTTTACTTTACCCTCAGCATGGAGCCAGGGGCAAAGTTTGATCTGAAAACTTGCAAATTAACCAAAACTGTCACTCAGGAGTTATGGGTCTGAATGCTGCAAAATATGTTCTTTGAAGTCCTCATTTCAGCAAAATTATTAAAAACTTTATATCTAATTAAAATTGTAACTGCATTCCCATTTTTCAAAATCTCTATATCCTCGGGGCCAATTGGGATGAGCGAATTTGGGCCCCTCCCCCTGAGCGGCAAACCGACCTGCTCCTACAGCAATATCAGATCATTACCATCTCCCCAGCTGAGAAGGAGCAGCCATTATCATGCAGCATTATTAATCTTCTTGTCTTATCAACTTGCAAATCACAAGCCATTGAGCCTTATGGCATGGTTCTGGGTCCATAGTTATTCATTTTGTAGGTCTACCTAGCCTTTGAGTCTCCTTAATCACCTGAAGATTGTCAGTCTCTTACCTTGGTCTGCCCCTGTGGCCCTTCCCAGCGCCTCTGAAAAGTCCATGATGTTCTCTCAAAAAAAGACCTTTTTATTTTAAAAAAAAAAAGAGAGAGGAAAAAAAGGAGACAGTAAGGAGGATAAATTTCATTAATGGATGTGAATTAACATCCCACTGCCAGAAGCTGACCCTCTCTCCTGACATGTACGTCTAAGTCATTCTTGTCACTCTCTCCCCCATTAATATTCTGAAAAAGACAGGGCATTGAAGAGAATAGAATAAGATAGTTCCCTTAAACAGGCACTGTTGACCTTAGGTGGGGGATTTTTCTTTAATTTGCTTTTCTTAAAAATAAAATATTAATCATATTGGAAAAGGCAAGCAGAGTGCCTTTACATTTTTCAATATATTCCATTTCTAATATTGCATTCATTAAATTAAGTCATTGAACATTTTGAACATTTTTAAGTGCCAAAGGAAAATAGAAATGTAATTTCCAAGGGAAAGTAGAGAAGACAAGCTAAGGCACCCATATGCCAAGTCCTATTTCTCCCATCCACAGTTCAAATGTGTCCAACACCCCTTCTTAGGAATCTTTTATGTCTGTTGTTGTTGTTGTTTTGTTTTATTTTAAAGTAGGCGAAATAACTCTCCCCCAGGACCATTTTGAAAAAAGAACCACTGAATATATCTAAAAAAGGGGGGAAAAAACTTTGTCACTGGAGTGGGTTTTTTTTTTTTTGCTGGTTTGTGTATTTGTTATGATAGCACTTATGGCAGAGTCTGCATATGTGGGAGATCATCAAATGATAAACACAAATCTACAAACTGGTGCCCCAAAGACAAGTTTAACTCAGGCTGCTTTTTCAGAGGGGCCTGGATTCCTGTCTTCCTATAGGATTTCTTGGGGTCCCATTAACCTCATTCATTATATATAACATTATGATTTCATTATTGGAATCATTTTGTGCTCCAAAAAAATATGATATGCCAATAATCATCTGGTAAGAACGTTTGCCTTTCGTTCAACTCCCAAAGAAGTTTGTTTAATAGAGAAACTGTGAGAGAAATGTAGAAGTGGGCAGAGGATTAACGCATTGGTTTTCCATCTCCGGAGGCTTTCTGTGGACAGAAATTTTGCTCCCTTGTAAAATTAGTTTGGCTGTCTCAGCCCACTTCCCAATACATGTTTGGAGATAAACAAGTCCCTACCACATGAGGGAGAGTTGAAAAACTGAGCTGGTAGAGGTTTGCAAGTCCAGATGGAAACACATTTCTGGATTTAGAGGTGTGGGCCAGCATAGCGCACACTCTTGAATCTCTTATGTTTGTGAGCTTGAAAGCCATGGATTTCATATTAAGGGGGAATGTATGCTTTGAACTTAACTGGAAGCTGGTTGGTTTGGATAAATCAAGCGGGTGGGATCATTTGATAGACTGAACTGGAATCAAGTTCACAACCTGCCATCACTTCTGAGAAACTAAAAATACAGAGACCAAGTCCACACGGGCCAAGTGAATTTAGGATCTGATGATTTATCCAGCGACTTTAACCTGTGAAGACAGCCAATTTGGATCGTGTAGGCCAAAAGCCCTGCTTTTTCTTC
Source organism: Ornithorhynchus anatinus (assembly GCF_004115215.2). Lineage (NCBI taxonomy): Eukaryota > Metazoa > Chordata > Mammalia > Monotremata > Ornithorhynchidae > Ornithorhynchus > Ornithorhynchus anatinus. Next base: position 38,464,240 of record NC_041737.1, on the reverse strand, counting down.
AGTTGAGGGCTTTTTGACTGAATTAGGCAAGCTATTCCTTAGACTTTCATCGATCTTTGCCTGAGTAGGCCTAGTCAGATGCAGAAACATGCCATGTCCAAATACATTGAAAGGGCTTTACCAGAACCTAGATGCTAACATTTTCTGAATTTAACCTTTGGAAGAGCAGCTGGAAAATCAGGAGTTACCAAATTATGTTTTATTACAGCATCTAGAACAGTGCCACATTTTGTAAGGAAGCTCATTTGCTTCATAATCATTTGATTTTTTGTCCCATTCTTGAATAATTCTTCCTACCCACCGTCTAGTCATAGACACATGCATCCTGACTTCAAAAGGAAATCTCTTCTTAATCTCATTCTTTTTCTTTCCAGGACACCTGATCAGATCAGATCAGAGAGTTTGAGTTGCTAAAAGTGATCTTGAAGAATTTCTGCATTTTCCTATTAGAGCATCATGCCCCAAATGTACTTCTCAGCTCAGGCACACAGTGCAACTCTGAGTAATTTAGATGCCAGAGTCTCGCTGTCAAAGAGTCATGGAGGTAGCATCTACTTTTCAAGCACTGAACATAGGGAATCAGGGTGGTCTAGTGGAAAAAAACACGGGCCTAGGAGTCAGAGAATTTGAGTTCTAAATCCAGCTCTGCCACTTCTCTGCTATGTGAACTTGGGCAACTCACTTGACTTCCCTATGCCTCAGCTGCTTCATCTGCATAATGGGGATTTAATACCTGTTCTCCCTCCTTCTTAGACTGTGAGCCCTATGTGGGACCTAATTCTCTTGTACATACTCCAGGACTTAATATAGTACTTTGCACATAGAAAGCACTTCAGTACCACAATTTTTATTAGTATTGCTATTATCACAGGAAAATGCTAAATTAATTATAAAGGGTAACCAGATATCCAGTCTGGATATTGGCCCAGTCTAAATGGTGACCAGCTACTGGGTGGCTGAAAAGGTTTCACAGATCCCACCTGATCTTACGCATGTGAAGGGCATTGTTATTCCAATACAGGACCATGAATTTGGGTTTCCAAAGATAAACATTCAGTGAACATTGCAAAGCAATCAAGAATAAATCCCTCTGTGGTGACAGATACGGGGAGAGTGCACTCCGCCTGATTTAGACCAAACTGGGATCATCCCTGGGACCCGAACAACCCCAGAGGAAACCTCATTTTCTGGTCTGAGACCTTTCATTTCAGTTAGGTCCAGAGACGGGATCTGATTCCTGGCCTCTGTTTCCTCTTCTTCTTATAAGTAATCCAATCAATTATTCTATCCAGCCTTGATTACTGTATCAACCTCCTTGTTGACCTGCCTGCCTCCTATCTCTCCCCACTCCAGTCCATATTTCACTCTTTTGCCCTGATTGTTTTTCTACAGAAACATTTAGTCCATGTTTCCTCACTCCTCAAGAAACTCCAGTGGACCCCTGGAGATTCCCTGGAATAACTGTGGGGACCCTCAACAAGGGCAGAGGACCCAACATCAATTGTTTCTTTTTTCTAACTCTGAGCATGGTCAGGGTCAGCCCCCAAACTGAGATAATAATAATAATAATGGTATTTGTTAAGCACTTGCTATGTTCCAGGCACCTCTAAGAACTGGGGTGGATATGGGCAAATTGGGCTGGACACAGTCGCTGTCCCAGGTGGGGTTCACCATCTCAATCTCCACTACTCAGATGAGGCAACTGAGGCACAGAGAAGTCAAGTAACTTTCCCAAGATCACACAGCAGATAGGTGGTGGAGCTGGAATTAGAACTCATGACCTTGGTGCCTCAAGACTCCCTGCCCTCCAACCCATTTCTGACGCTCATCAGCTTCAGCCAGATCAGGGAAGGAGTGGGTGAGTTATGTGCAGGTATTGGGAGGCACCAGACTCTTGGAGTTCATGCCTTGTAACTCTGCAGAAGAGTCAAGAGGGGTTCAAGGCATGCTGCTAGTTGATTGCTGGATCCCATGATCACTGTCACCATCAGAGTCCTGACAGCAAGTATCGCTCACTCTCTTTTTCTTCAGTGGTATGTATTAAGTGTTTGCTATGTGCTAAGTACTTGGAAAGGTAGAAGATAATCAGATTAGACAGTTCCTGTCCCACATCGGACTAAAAATTTAAGGGAGAGCAGGCATCCCATTTTACAGATTAGGAAACTGAGGCAGAGAGAGGTCAAGTGACATCACCGAGGTCACACAGCAGGCTCATTGGCAGGGCTGGAATTAGAATCTGGAAATCTTGAATCCCAACCCAAGGCTTTAACCTTTGTCACCCTCTCTGACTCAAAATGATACCTTATGGGCACTCACACTTGCTTATCTAAGAGCAAATATCTTTTCTCCTTCATGCCAGTCAATGGACGGTTTTCTGAAGTCACAGAGAAACCCTGATGGCTCTAAAATCTTCAAGAAAGGGAACTGGACCTTAAATCCTGAGTTTAAACCATCATCATCTAGTATTTACTGCCTTGCACTTACGTTATTATTCTAATATGTTCAAAATTGCATTCACTTAAGAGAAAAATCAGGATTTGCTACACTAATACATATTTCTGACAACAGTTGGGGATGTTGAATGGACAGTTTATTTGTAAATTGAATGAATCTGTTTTCTCCGTGCCCTTGAGAGTCAGCTGATTTATCAGTTAATAAAATAATCATACCCCCGACTGGGGCATCCAATTTATTTTAAAAAGAAATAACATTGAATTTTTGACATATATGAATACAAATGTAACGCAAGAGGAAACTTTGTTCGGAGCTCTAGATATATATCACTAACCATGCATGTATTACCTTACTTGCTTTGCCTATACTATTTATATAAGAATAATATTAAACCCGCTCTCAGAGAACACAGGGTAAATTATGCAGTGTAATTACAGAATTTCTAGCAGACAGTAAATCAATACAAATTAGGACCGGTCCTTATCTTAACATATTTCCTGGAATAAAATGAGGTTTGGAATTTCTTGATTGCCTAAATCAGTGATTGACTTAATCAGTCATGTTACAATACTGTAGTTCCTTCACAGTCAAAGGCCTTACTTTTTCAAGTAACAATCCAACACTTTCTCCAAACTCGAAGAGAGAATATTTACACTAACCCTGATTGCATTCTCCTTCCCTCCTATTCCAAGAAACAGCCACCTCTCTGGTCCCTAGATCAATCATATTTATTGAGCACTTTCTGTGTGCCGAGCACTATACTAAGTACTTTGGAGAGTACAACATAACAGAGTTGGTAGACATTTCCTGCTCACAAGGAGATGTTCCTTGAGTAAAAGAGTGGGAGTGAGTTTGTAATAAATATCATGGATCATAGGAAAAGGAGATCGAGAAAACTGCAGTGGCTTTTTCAGTAGGAGTTGCTACCTTCAGAAGCAGATCCTGAAGAATTTCCACAATTTTGAAAATTTCTTCTTTGGACCAAATTCAGCCACCCAGTTCTGGTGATGAGAAGCTGGATTACTGGAGGAATCTTGTTGGCCTACTGACTTCTACTGATCCTATGATAAAATCTTCTAGACTCTAATTCACTATCTTCTCTGTGTCAGTTCACAGCAATCATGCCCCTTGCTAGGTCTCGGTCAGTCTGGGTCACTTGGTTGACAAAATAAAAGGACTTGTTGAGTCCACATCCTGTGACCCCTCTCAAGGAGTCAAGAGATGCAGAGAAAGGTCTCCTGGAGTTTTCCTACTGGCGTTAGCAGGAAGAAACTTCGGAGAAAGTGACTAAGGTGTTCTAGGGAATGAGGTCTAATGATAGGCTGACCCTATTATTTTTGGTTTTGGTTCTGACTTTGTTTTTTCTGAGCTTGGGATTCTCTTTGGACCAGGAGAAGGGGCTGCTGACAGCATCCATCTCATCCCACCTTGAATGTGAAGAGTGTTTTTAGCAAACAGGCAAACTAACCCAAAATGAAGGTATTTAAAATCTAGAATCACTGGTATTCACTGAGTGCTTCTTGTGTGTAGAGAACACACAGTGCACACACTTAAGTGCTTGGGAGAGTATAATACAATAGAGTTAGTATACACCACCCCTGCTCTCAAGGAGCTTGCTAAATTGAGGAAAAAGGATTTCATAGGTCAGAGATTCAGGAACTAGGAAAAACTCAATTTCCTTGGAAGGAAGTTTAGCTGAGGCACAAGAAAATAGGGGCTGGATAGGGAACAGAGAATACAATTAATTATGGTGTTAAATTATGGTATTTTATAAAGCGCTATGTGCCAAGCACCTCCCGCGGTCCTGGAACGCCCTCCCTCCTCACCTCCGCCAAACTGATTCTCTTTCCCTCTTCAAAACCCTACTTAAAACTCACCTCCTCCAAGAGGCGTTCCCAGACTGAGCTCCTCTTCTCCCTCTACTCCCTCTGCCATCCCCCCCTTTACCTCTCCGCAGCTAAACCCTCTTTTTCCCCTTTTCCCTCTGCTCCTCCACCTCTCCCTTCCCATCCCCACAGCACTGTACTCGTCCGCTCAACTGTATATATTTTCGTTACCCTATTTATTTTGTTAATGAATTGTACATTGCCTTGATTCTATTTAGTTGCCATTGTTTTTACGAGATGTTCTTCCCCTCGACTCTATTTATTGCCATTGTTCTTGTCTGTCCATCTCCCCCGATTAGACTGTAAGCCCGTCAAACAGCAGGGACTGTCTCTATTTGTTGCCGACTTGTTCATCCCAAGCGCTTAGTACAGTGCTCTGCACATAGTAAGCGCTCAATAAATACTATTGAATGAAATAAATACTATTGAATAAGCACTGAGGTGGATACAAGGAAATCGGGTTGGATACAGTCCCTGCCCCACATGGAGCTCAAAAGTCTCAATCTCCATTTTACAGATGATATAACTGAGGCACAGAGAGGTAAAGTGACTTGCCTAGGGTCTCACAGCATGTAGGTGGTGGAGCTGGGATTAGAACTTATGACCTTCTGATGTCCAGGCCTGTGTTCTATTCACTATGCCATGCTGCTCCTCTATTAGTACTATACCCCAGAGGACATTAAAGGGAGGGACAACCAACTTCGATTCACAAGCACTGATGATAGTGATGATGAAGATGATGATGATAAAAATAATAACCGTGGGAATTAAGCTTTTAATATGAGCCAAACACTCTATTAAACAAGATAATCAGGTTGGATCCTGCCCCTGTTCACATGGAGTTTGCAATCAAAAGGGGAGGGGAATTCATTCCCATTTAACAGATGAGGACACTGAAGCACCAATAATTTAAGTGACTTATCTGAGGTCACACAGCCTGAAAACAGCCGAACTGGAATTAGAACTCAGGCCCTTCTTTCTAGGAGGTCATGCTGATTTCTGTCATTGTTGTGACTTGATGTGTCACAGCTGAAGATGAAGTGGCATGGACACGAAGTGAAAAATGAACAGAGGACACCCTTGTCCTGGAATTATCAGTCTACTGAACCACCATTCAGTCAGGAATTGATTAAGTCTGTCTCTAGAATTAGCATACTCAAATCTGTAGACTGTCTGGTCCTTGTTCAACTTCTGTAATCTATCAAGAATGAGGAAAGTGAAAAAAAAAAAAAACAGCATTGCACAATCTCTAAATTCACTAATTCTGAAATCCCACTCCCTGACCACAACCTCTTCACCTGCCTTCTCTTCTGCGGACTTCCTCCCCACAAAACTGTTCTGTCTCCCAACAGAGACCACCAACCTCTTGATGACCTTCACCTTTTCCAGCCCAATTTGCCCCATTTGGTCTCCTTACCCATCCTCTACTCTTTATGCATAGATCAACAGTCTCATTTCTGCTGTCTCCTCTGAACTCACCCCCTTGCACCCTGGTCCTTTCATTGATTTCGTACCATCATCCCAGCTCTGGATCACTTCCAGCAAACTTCCTTCACTTTTGTGGTTGTGCCTCAGAGTGCTGCTGGCAGAAATCCAGACAGCATGCTTCCCTTGTCTATCTCAAACTCCTCCTCCCCTGCTCTAACTCTGCCCTTTCTTCTGCCCAGCAACACTTCTTCTCCATCCTTACTGTTTCTTTTGCCCATCACTCACCTCGACTTTTTCTGATATTCAACTCCTTCTGTCACCCCAGTACTTCCGCCTCCTAATCCCTCATCTATGATAACTGGGATATCTACTGAAGCCACCAGGCATTGAACACCTCCGGCACCCAACCACCCCCCTTACCACTCTTGTCCCTGACCCCTTCCAGCCCCCATATCCATTCTTCAATCCTTCCTTAGTCATTTCTCAAGTGGAGATTGCCCATCTCCTTTCTAAACCTACCTCCTCCATCTCACTCCACCTGCATTCATCTGAATCTAATTAAAACACTTACACACACCCTTCTTCCCTCCTTCCCTGCTATCTTAACTACTCACTTCCCCATCTCTTCCAAACATGCTCAAGTAGCTCTTTTCCTTAAAAAACCTTTCCTTGACCCTGCTGCCTCTTCCAGCCATGTCCCTATGTCCTTCCTAACATTCTTGTCCAAACTCTTTTGAACAAGTTGTGTAACTCTTCTGACCACTTTCTTGCCTCCAATCCCAGCTCCTCCACTGGCTTGCTGTGTGACATTGGGCCTTCTCTGTGTTCAATCTCATTGACTTGTGACAGCCCCAGCCCTTAGAACAGCTTTAGACACAGTAAGCACTTAAGAAATACTTTTTTAACAAATGAACAAATTTCTTTAAGAAGGCCCAGTGGATGAAGCCCAGGCCCAAGAGCCAGAGAACTGGGGTTCTAATCCCAACTCAGCTACTAGCCCATTGTGTGCCCTTGGGCAAGTTATTTAACATTAGAGAAGCAGCATGGCTTAGTGTCAAGAGCATGGGGTTGGAAGTCAGAGGTTGTGAGTTCTAATCCCAACTCCGCCACTTATCAACTGTGTGACTTTGGGCAAGTCACAACTTCTCTTTGCCTCAGGTACCTCATCTGTAAAATGGGGATTAAGACTGTGATCCTCACGTAGGACAACCTGATTACCTTGTATCTACCCAAGTTCTTAGAACAGTCCTTGGCACATAGAAAGAGCTTATCATTATCTCTTTGCCTCAGTTTCCTCAGCAGCAAAATGGAGATTTAAAACCTATTCTCCCTCCAATTTGAACTGTGAGCCCCATGAGGGACAGGGACTGTATCTGGTCTGATTAACTTGTATCTTTCCCAGCACTTTGAAGAGTGCTTGACACATAGTGTGTAGCAAATGCCATATAAAACAAAAACAAGGCACCATGTACTATTCCCATTCATATGATGCAATCTGGCTCTAGTCTGGTCATGTGACACGTTGGACATGTAAACTCAGCAGCCCTCCTTAGTCTGTGATCTCCTCTGCCTCAGACCACTGCTGTCTCCTGGGAATTGATTTTCTGTTTATTTTTAAATAAAGGAAGACAAACATGAGACTTCTCACAAGTGATTTCCCGCTTTCCACACTCCTGGCTGATGAGTGGAGACAGATCTTGGGCAGCAAGCAATAACCCTCTCTAGGACCTTCGGACCTAGGACTGTTTTCCTGCTCTGAGGGAAGGGTAAAGAACTCCTGCTTCCTTTGCCAGAGCGGCTTCCGTCCCTTGATCCAGTAGTGGAAATTACATTCTCCTTTTCTCCCTTAACCTAACAATCTGACAGCAGTGGTGGTAGGTTCGTCTACTTTCCAAGACCGTGTTGGGGAGCATCTAACTGTATTGGTGCAGACTGGGGTTATTCCTGCCACAGGAGTTAGCTCCAGGTTCACCCACACATGCTTCCATTTTGGTAGAAACTGAAAGCACACCAATGGTCAACCTAGGTTCCTTTCCCTCCAGTTTCATGGAAATTCCCTCCTCCCTCTGCTCCAGTGTCTCCCCCTGCTAGGAAGATAGGGTGACCTATTTTTTTAAAAAATGGCAAGATGGATCAATGAGTAGTCATTAATAAACATTAATTTGCCATATCTTGAAAGATTTCACCTGAAAAACATTTTGTTAAAATGCACCAACCCATCTTGGAACCTTCCCATCTCCAGAATTTGCCCTCTTTCTCTCCATCATACTGGTTCAAGCACTCGTCAGGTATTTCTTGACTAATGTCAGCCTCCTCACTGATCTCCCTGCCTCTAGCTTCTCCTCTCTCCAGTACATACTTCACTTTGCTGTCCAGATAGTTTTCCTACAAAATCATTTTGTTCACATCTCCCCACTCCTTAAGTACTCCCAATGATCGCCCACCCATCTCTACATCAAGCAGAAGCTAACTTACCTTTGGATTTAAGACACTTAATCAGCTCTCTCCCCCTTCCTTCTTCCATTACAAACCAGTTGGCTCACTTTGCTCCCTCTAAAATCACCTCCCCCAAGTAGCCTTCTGTGACCTGCCTTTCATTTGCCTACCCTATTCACCTTCCTTTCTTAGTCACCTATGTAGTTGATTCTTTACCCCTTAAACATTTTGAAATTCACCCTAACCCTAGCACACTTTTGTACATATCCTTATATTCCTCAGCTTCACCTATCTGTAATTTTAGTGTCCGTCTCCCACACTAGATTGTAAACACACTAGAATGTAGGGATAATATCTACCAACTCTGTTGTAGTATACTCTCCAAAACACTTAATACAATGCTCTGTTCACAGTAAGCACTCAATAAATAGCATTGCTTGCTTCATTGATTAATACCAACCACTGTCCTTAGATATCACCTCACCTGCCACTGATCCTTTGCTCATGGCCTCCCACTTGCCTAGAACTACCTCCACCTACATATATATGACAGACCAGCATTCTCCTCATCTTCAAAGCTCTACTTAAATCATATGCTCTCCAGGAAGACTTTCTCTACTAACCTTTCATCCACCTATCCTTTTTCCTCCCTATAGCAAAACCCATGCACTTAGTCCCACCCTCTGAGAATTTAGGTAATCATCCCATCTCTACCTCTTACAGCACTTATGTGCTTATCTTTATATGCTATTTCTCTTACCTTTGTCTTGTCTTTCCTGCTAGAGTGTAAGTTATTTAAGTGCAGGGATCTTGTCTACCAATAGTATTGCACTCTGCCAAGCACTCTGCTAAGGAGAAGCAGCGTGGCCTAGTGGAAAGGGCATGGGTTTGGGTCAGAGGTCATGGATTCTAATCCCTGCTCTGCCACTTACCAGCTGTGTGACTTTGGGCAAGACACTTAACCTCTCTGTGCCTCAGTAACCATCTGTTAAATGGGGTATAAGACTGTGAGCCCCATGTGGGACAACCTGATTACCTTTTATCTCCCCTAGTGCTTAGAACAGTGCTTGGCACTAATACTGTTGTACTCTCCCAGCAGCAAAGGCTCAGTAAATACTGTTGATTGATGGACTCTTTTCTGTACAATTTGATAAAGTCATGTCAAAATGTTACTAAGTGTGTTGGGGAAATTTTTTTCTCAACAGATCATTTGTCATTTTAATCATATTTATTGAGTGCTTACTGTGTGCACAGTACTATACTAAATGCTTGGACCAGTACAAGATAGCAGACCTTGCAGACACATCCCCCACCCACAACCAGCTTACAGTCTAGAGGGAAAGACTAACATTAATATAAATAAATTACAGATACCTTCATAAGGGTTATGGGGCTGAGGGAGGGATGAATAAAAGGTGCAAATATAAATGCAAGTTACAAGATGTTGGCTTGTTTAATACGTTGGGATTGGAAGGAAGGAAGGATTATGCAGTACTAAAGAAAAATGATGTATTAAATATATTGGCTGATTGTACGGAAATGAGGTCATGCCACCAACTGAGACATTTGAGAGTAGTTCATGTTGCTCTTTATCTTAAATACAGATGCAGGAGGATTCCAATCTTTGGGAAGTGTTTTAGTGACCTGATTTCTTGGTTGTGAGTGCAGGAAAGATGATCAGATTTTTAAAAAAATGCTGTTGCCCATGCTACAGTTGACAGAGGTGGCTGGAAAAAGGCACCAAGATGCTCAGCAAAGTGCAGAACCTTCCAGATGAAAATAGGCTGGAAAGGCAAGGGTTTAATTCCACTAAATCAGGAATTACTGTTTTTTAATGGTATTTGTTAAGCACTTACTATGCACTAGTCACTGTACTAAATGCCGGAAGATACAAGATACAGGGTAATCAGGCTGGACACAATCCCTCTCCCATAGAGGGCTTACAGACTTAATCCCCATTTTACGGATGAAGTAAGTGAGGCACAGAGAAGGCCCAAGTTCACACAGCAAGCCAGTGGAGGAGCCAGGATTAGAACCTATGACCTCCGATTGCCAGGCCTAGAGTTTATCCACTGCCCCATGCTGCTTCCCAGGAAATTTCACCAGGATGCGAATGGCTCTACTCAAGGAGCTGCCAGGTTTGAGGCAAGTGATAGGGAGGCATAACGGGGTGCCACTGTCCCCAGGCAGGAGCTCTAAACTCCTGGATAAATTAAGCAGTCTCCTGGACAAAACTCTTCTGTGAATTGTGACAAAAACACCAGTTTCAAAGCTCCCTGATTTTAGCTGGCTAATGAAGCAGGTGAGATGAGTACCTTCGTGATGTTGGCAGACCGCAATTTTTCTGCCTGTTTAGGTATTTGTTTGCTGTCTTTGCCTTTTATCACCTCCACCCCTCCTCTTTGCTCTTCAGCAGCTCCACTCCTTATCAATGAGGGTTGTGTACTTTAGAAACACTGTAAAATTTATTTCTGCAGTATATTTAATTATTGAAAGAAAACCATTATTGCAGTCCATTAGGCAAGTAAATAAACCTCAGGAAAAACACAGGGATTAGATAAAGACCCCAATTAATTCCTCTTCTCCCTCCTACTTAGATTGCAAGCCCCATATGGGGCAGGGGCTGGGACTGACCCGATGAACTCTTATATGGCCCAGCACTTAGAACAGTCCTGGACACAGAGTAAGCATTTACCATAGTAATTAAGCAGTTTGGGTGTTTATGGAGCAAATGAACCGGATTTTTAATCAGATCTCAATTGTACCTTATGTTGTGTATATATATTCTCAATCTGTGGTGAAATTATATCTAGACTGTGAGCCCGTGGTGGGCAGGGTTGTCTCTGTTGCTGAATTGTACTTTCCAAGCACTTAGTACAGTGTTCTGCACACAGTAAGCACCCAATAAATACAATTGAATGAATGGATAGTAAGCACTTAAAATATACCATTATTATTATCATTCCTTATCAGTGCTCTGTACAAAGTAAATCCTCAATTAATAGTATCGATCGATTGATAATTGAATTCCCTTGCAGGAAAGATTTTGAATTCAAAACAATACGCAGGCCAAGACCTTTGGAAAATATGTTGAGAAGCTGTCTGACTTAGGCAAAGTAAGGTCCTGGGTGCCAGAGGGCTTGTGTTCTAATCCTAGCTTCATCACTTGTCTGCTGGGTGACCTTGAACCACAGTTTTATCATCTGTGAAATGCATATTAAACGCCTGTACTTATTCTTACTTAAACCATGCACCCCAGGTGAGACGGGGTCTGCATCTGACCAGATTATCACGTACCTACTCCAGTGCTTTGTACGGCACTGGTGCACAGTAAGCCCTTAACAAATACCACGACATCCTGTTAAGGCCATATTATCAAGCACTCAAAGTTGGATTTCCCTTTTAAAAGCAAAATGATGCATTTTAAAACCAAAAAGCCTGGATTCTGGCACTGGGTGGTAGGGTAGACTGAGCTGTAGAGACTGGGTGGTAGGGAAGGCTAAACAGTTGGGATTGGATGGGAGGGAAGAATGAACAGTTGGTCCGACTAGCCCCCGGCCCTGGTGCTCTGAAAACAGTTAGCAAATGCACCCCAGAAACCCATCCATCAGCCCAACTTCCCAGCCTGAGGCACCTGATGGTTTAATTATTAGCATCAATAATAATAGCAATGATAATAATCCTCAGCACTCTTGTCGCATTTTGAAATCTGATCACTCCTTCTCAGGGTGGGGAGGGGAGAGGCCAGGGGGAACAAGTTTTCAATGATTTTACATCAGCTGCCTGCCAAGCAGAAAAACAAGATATATTTAGAACAATATTTTAATTTGTAATACTTTAACAGAGGAGATAAAAGATTTTGATGTTTTAAAAAAAGGAAAATGTGATTACTGAGCTGAAGTGCAGAGTATATTAAATGAAAATTCTGATCATAAAGAAAGGTAATATCTACTCAAAAGTATAATTTCTGTACTTTTGAAATCATCTCAGCGAGAATTATCTACCCCTATCAAATTGTAGCACTTGTCAAAATCAACTGTAAAGCATCTCAAGTGCTCTTCTGAATCAACAAAACAGATGTATGGCGATGTGAGGTTATGGGGAGATGGGGATAAAAGCGAACCATATGCCAGTCACTGCCCTTAATCTCTTGAACCCGACACTTAACACAGCAGACATCGCGAGTCTTTGGGGACACTGTTTCTAAGGGGAAAAATACATGGCTGGATCTTAATAACGTATGCAAAACCACGGTAAGATGATTTCCTTTCATCTTCACGACTAGACATGGATCGCCTCTGTGAGTTTCTGGATGTGACATGGAAGTTTCACACAAGCAGGAAAGGCAGGGTGGATTTCTTGCTTCCAGGCATTAGAATGTTCTCTCAGAGAAGCAGGGATCCAAAAGTCAAAAGGCTGCCTACCACCCCCCAACCCGGATAGACATTACTGCACTTCTCCATCAGGCACCTCTGCTCCTTGCCCAGGACAGCCTCTTACCCCCAGCCCCTGGAAAAATGGGGCAGCTTAGTAAACTGAATGCAAAGCTGGCTTCTGAGTAATCAATCAGTCATTCATATGTATTGAACACTTTTCGTGTGCACAGCCCTTGACAAAGCACTTAGGAAAGAATAATATACTATTAATTATGCCATTTGCTAAGTGCTATGTCCTAGGCACTGTATTAAGTACTGGGGTGATTACGAACAAATCGGGTTATATACAGTGCCAATCCCATACATTGTTCATCCTCATTTTACAGATGAAGTAACTGAGGTCCAGAGAAGTGAAGTGGCTTGCTTAAGGCCACAGAGCAGACAGGTGGACGAGCCGGAATTAGAACCCATTACCTTCTGACTCCCTCGGCCTATCCACTATGCCATGCTGCTCCTATAACAGAGTTCCCTAACCACAAAGAGCTTACAGACTAGAGGACCGTGAGTGAGGCAGCCACAATAAGGCACACCATCTGAAGGTTGTTCGCCAGGCAGCAGCAGTTGGAATGGCGAACGTGCCCAGTCCCTCTGGGTTCTAGAAGTGATGTCACTGTATTCCACTTAATGCCGGGTGTTAAACACAGCAGCCTAACTTATGATATCATATGAAATGGGAAGGGATGGCCTTGCCTCACAGAAGCCAAAAATCTGACGCTAGCTCTGAATGATTGATTCTTTGATTGATTGTTTGGTTTTTAGGATTTTGAACTTCAGAAGCATCATTCATTCATTCAATAGTATTTATTGAGCGCTTACTATGTGCAGAGCACTGTACTAAGCACTTGGGATGAACAAGTCGGCAACAGATAGAGACAGTCCCTGCCATTTGACGGGCTTACAGTCTAATCGGGGGAGATGGACAGACAAGAACAATGGTAATAAATAGAGTCAAGGGGAAGAACAACTCGTAAAAACAATGGCAACTAAATAGAATCAAGGCGATGTACAATTCATTAACAAAATAAATAGGGTGATGGAAATATATACAGTTGAGTGAACGAGTACAGTGCTGTGGGGATGGGAAGGGAGAGGTGGAGGAGCAGAGGGAAAAGGGGAAAAAGAGGGTTTAGCTGCAGAGAGGTAAAGGGGGGGTGGCAGAGGGGGTAGAGGGAGAAGAGGAGCTCAGTCTGGGAACGCCTCTTGGAGGAGGTGAGTTTTAAGTAGGGTTTTGAAGAGGGGAAGAGAATCAGTTTGGCGGAGGTGAGGAGGGAGGGCGTTCCAGGACCGCGGGAGGACGTGGCCCAGGGGTCGACGGCGGGATAGGCGAGACCGAGGGACAGTGAGGAGGTGGGCGGCAGAGGAGTGGAGCGTGCGGGGTGGGTGGTAGAAAGAGAGAAGGGAGGAGAGGTAGGAAGGGGCAAGGTGATGTAGAGCCTTGAAGCCTAGAGTGAGGAGTTTTTGTTTGGAGCGGAGGTTGATAGGCAACCACTGGAGTTCTTTAAGAAGGGGAGTGACATGCCCAGATCGTTTCTGCAGGAAGATGAGCCGGGCAGCGGAGTGAAGAATAGACTGGAGCGGGGAGAGAGAGGAGGAAGGGAGATCAGAGAGAAGGCTGACACAGTAGTCTAGCCGGGATATAACGAGAGCCTGTAGCAGTAAGGCAGCCGTTTGGGTGGAGAGGAAAGGGCGGATCTTGGGGATATTGTAGAGGTGAAACCGGCAGGTCTTGGTAACGGATAGGATGTGTGGGGTGAACGAGAGAGATGAGTCAAGGATGACACCGAGATTGCGGGCCTGAGAGATGGGAAGGATGGCCGTGCCATCCACGGGGATAGAGAAGTCTGGGAGAGGACCGGGTTTGGGAGGGAAGATGAGGAGCTCAGTCTTGCTCATGTTGAGTTTTAGGTGGCGGGCCAACATCCAGGTGGAGACGTCCTGGAGGCAGGAGGAGATGGGAGCCTGAAGGGAATCGCTAGTGGCTTCTTGGCCAAGATATGTCCATTGTTCCTTATCATTCATCTAACAACTGATTCCATCCTACTAACGATCCTCATGGCTGCTCTCCATTCAGTCCACGGACTCTCCGCTTCCTGAAATCTCCAGCCCAGACTTCTGATCCTTCTTTCCCTTAGATTACCCCTTCTAGGACCCAATCCAGGCTCAAATGACATCTTTGCTTCTAATCTGCTAAGTACCCTAGGCAGGGTCTCATTAACTGAAACTGGGGCCAGGGGAAGGATTTCTTGTGAAGTCCATCACATGATTCACAATAATAACTGTGGTATTTTTTAAGCACTTACTATGTGGCAAGCACTGTTCTAAGCACTGGGGTAGATACAACATAATCAGGTTGTGCCATGTGGGGCTGACAGTCTTAATCCCCCTTTTACAGATGAGGTAACTGAGACACAGAGAAGTTAAGTGACTTGCCCAAAGTCACACAGCAGACTAGTGGTGGAGCTAGAATTAGAACCCATGACCTCTGACTCCCAAGTCCTTGCTCTTTCCACTAAGCCACAATGAGGATGATGCTCTACATGGCACATGATGGCCAGAGTGATGGTGAGTACGGAAGAAAGCTGTGAAAGGCTTTGGTTGGTAGTTGGAGACTGGCGACCTTTAGTTAGGTTTGATGGGGGAGCTGCAGTGAGAAGGATCACCGCCGTGACCGAGTGGCATTTCCTGGGGTACTTTTCTTCCCCACCCCTCACCCCACAGCTTCATGGCTACAGGTGTGGTCATAACCTACAACATAGCAACACCCAATGATGAACTACGTACACACACACACCCTCCCCCCTCACCTCTGCCCTGACATAAATTTCTGACTTCATTTTTCATCTCAAACTGCCTCAACACCAAATGCACTAACCCTCTCTCTATTCACTGTCTGTGTAATGATCTCCTCTAACCAAGAATTCGATAATATCCTTCCGTAGGCCACAGCAATGAGTAGGGGCAATGATTAGTGCTTACTGATGAATAATTAAGGAGGGCCCAGAGGGAGGAAGTTGGGGGAGAGTAGACTTGAAAGCAACAATCCAAGAGACTAGGCCAGCCTGAGTGGTAGATTTGGGGGCTCAGCCAGCAGGGATGCTGTTATGGTACCCTCAGGTCCAAGGGGGCAAGGGTGCAGGGCAACTGAGGAACAGCTGGACTAACTCCCACAGGAATGGCCATCTTTGCTGAACTCCGGGCATGAACCAGCTCTGGAATTTCTCATTTCTCACCTACTCCTTGTCTTTTCTTATGCTGTCGCATCCTTTCCGACTGCATAGACACATCTCTGCTGGAACACCCCATCTCCATCTGCAACCATTCTGGTAGTGTATCCATAGAGTTTTCTTGGTTAAAATACAAAGTGGTTTACCACTGCCTCCTTCCGCAAAGTAAACTTGAGTCTTCTCCCTTGCTGCTGCTGCTCTCCAACATAGGTGAGTTTTGATTTGTAGCAGATTGCCTTTCACTCCCTAGCCACTGTCCAAACTAGGAATGGAATGGGTTTGCCTCTGCTTAGCTTTCACTCCTGTAGGTGAGACTAGCAGAGTACTGGAAACTCTTCAGGTATGATCCCAAGAGAAAGCACCTGCCCCTAATTGGGGCTTATCTATCAGTGGGCAGCATCCCCTTTGAATCAGGTTGGTTAGGGGGAGGAGCCTCATCCCTGAGACTGTGCTGGGCTACGGGGTGTTAGAAGAGCCAATACCAGCTCAGGGAACTGCCTGGGTGAGAAGGGAGAGGCATAGCTGAGCTCTAAGTCTGTTGATTCACATAGTGTCTCTCCTCATCTGCCCCAGTGGCTTCCCTGTCCTTGACAGAGTGGAGATAGTCTAAAAGAGCCACACATTAGTAGCACCAGCTGGAGCTTAAAGAGGAATGAGGTGGCAAGGGCAGCAGGCCAATGCCAGGGCCTCTCTCCTTTATGATAGTGTAAGAGTTAGGTGGCTATTTTGTGAGGGTCTTTTCAGAGGACAATTTCCATAATGCCCCAAGCAGTGACCATATGAACTCAAGTAGAGGTTCTGGTGGTGGCTGGGATCCCCCTTATGCTCAAGGCCCCTTGGGCTGAAGCCTCACAAGCCCCTGCATTTATCATGCCCTAAACCTAGCTCTAGTCTTTTCTGGAGTCACCACACTTTTATTTGAGCCTGCATTCTGAATGGGACAAAATGTGGAGGGGACATGGATAGAGCAATAAAAGTTTAACAAATCTCCTTCTCTTGGTGTATCCTTGCATATTTACCTGCAGCGTGGACTGAATTTCCATTAATCCATGTACCCATTAGACCTGTAGATTGACATGTACATATATTTAATTCAGTCTTGTCTAGCCAGGCAATCAAACAATACCCAGCATGAAGCCAGATCTGTAAATTCTCTCAAACTGGTGGTTCCTCAGAGCACCTGCATTCATTTGAATATATAATCTAATAAGAAGATGCACCTGTTTTGTCTGGAACTAAAAGATTGATCACCGAACCTGAAAATGGAGGACACATTGAAGAAAGGCGATGTGATAAATGAAGGATGTAGGATTTTTATGACTTCCCAAAATCTGAAAGGGCACATCAATCAATGAATCAAGAAAGCAAGCAATCATATTTATTGAACACTTACTGAGTTCAGAGCAATGTATTAAATGCTTGGGAGGGTGAAATACAAGAGTTGGTAGATATGTGCCCTGCCCTCAAGGAGTTTACAGTCTAGAGGTGGAGAAACATTTATAATCAATAAATTGTGGATAAGCTGTGGGACTGAGGGTGGGGTAAATAAAGGATACAACTCCATGTGCAAGGGTGAAACAGGTAACACAACATTTGGGGATAACATAGATGAAATGTCATACCAGTCTGAAAATTACATACCCATGTCTTGAGGTCAACCATGCTCATAGTTATGTACACTGCATAGGTATAGCATGCAAATTCATAAATAAAAGCTGAATTGACAACATACAATAGCCCTGTGAAGATCCTTAGGAAGGGAATGTGCTCTTCACAGGTGACATCCCAACAACTGGAATGTCAGTTCCACGTGACAGCCTGATGATTGCATAACCATTTCCCTTTCAGTGAATAATTGCAGTAATGAGAGAATGACTCTGGATGTGCATGGCATAGTGGATAGAGTATAGGCCTAAGAGTCAGAAGGTCATGGGTTCTAATCTTGGGTTTGCCATGCATCTGCTGTATGGCCTTGAGCATATTACTTGATTTTTCTGTGCCTCAGTTACCTCATCTATAAAATGGGGATTGAGAATGTGAGCCCCATGAGGGGCAGGGACTGAGTCCAACCCCATTAGCTTGTCTCCACCCCAGAGCTCAGTAGAGTGCCTGGCACACACTAAGCACTAAACAAATAACATAATTATTGTTATTATTATCTTTCTCAGGACTTCTTTATGAAGTGGTTCTTTGACTACTGAGCACATCTAGTGAGTGGGAGAAGAGGAAAGGAGGACTCAATCATGGCAGGCCTCTTGGAGGAGACATGCCTTCAATAAGGCTTTACAGGAGGGGAGAGTAATAATAATTGTACTATTTAAGGACTTACTATGTGCCAAGTTCTGTATTAAATGTTGGGACAGGTGGCTGCCCATCAGGTTGGACAAAGTTCCTGACCTATATGGGACTCACAGTCTGGGTAAGAGGGAGAACAGATATTGAATTCCCATTATATAGATGAGGCAACTGAGGCACTAAGAAATGAAATGACTTGCCCAAGATCCCACAAGCAGGAAAGTGTTCAATCTGGGAATAGAACAAAAGCCTATGCTCTTTCCACCAGGCCATGCAAGTGCAAGAATTAGGCAGTGATTTTAGGGAGTATAGGGATTGAAAGGAGAGAGACTTCAAAGATCTAACAGACCAGAAAGGGGAGCAGCATGGCCCAGTGGAAAGAGCATCGGCCTGGGAGTCAGAGGACTGCCACATACCTGCTGTGTGACCTTAGGCAAATCACTTAGCTTCACAGTGCCTCAGTTCCCTTATCTGCAAAATGGGGATTCAATACTTATTCAGAACCTTGTGGGACCTGATTGTCGGCGTTCCTACCCCTGAGCTTAGTATAGTACTTGACATATAGTAAACACTTAACAAACACCCCAATAACTATTAGAAAAGCACCATTTTTGATCTTTTCAGTCCTGACTGGAAGCTCTCAGGTTTTGCTAGAGACCTGAGCTGAGCCAAGCCAGGTATTCAACTCTCAAAGCGGTGGGAATCAATAGCCGGGTCTCCCTTGTGGAATGGATATCTCTATTGTCACGGCTGCACTGTTGAGAAACAGAATGGCTTAGAGGTTAGAGCACAGGCCTGGGAGTCAGAAAGACCCGGTTTCTAATCCTGAAACCACCACATGTCTGCTGTGTGATGTTGGTTAAGTCACTTTACTTCCCTGTGCCTCAGTTATCTCATCTTTAAAATGGGGATTAAGAGTGTGAGCCCCACGTGGGACAGGGATTCTGTTCAACCTGATCAACTTGTATCTATCCCAGGGTTTAGAACAGTGTTTGGCAAAAAGTAAACACTTAACAATTATTACTCTTATTATTACCCTTATTTACCCTGAAATGAGCTTCCCCTTGGGACCCACAGCTTTCACTTCAGTTCTAGGGACCCGTTCATCTAATCATAACCCCTCCTTTCCTGGCTTTCCTCTCCTGAAGCCTCATTCTTAAAGCAGATCTTTCCTCTGGTCCACAAGCCTCCAGTGGGTGCTCGACCCCTAACTCGCCGTCCAAAGCAGGTAGGGGCGTGTGAATCCACAAGGCTGTGCCTGGAGGTACTTTGAATTTCAATGATTCTGACTTTGCATTGGTTTGGATTTTCTGTCAGATGCTGCAAAATGGCCTATCAATTGCACTTCGCTACATGCATTATTGTTCCCAAAGGTTGACTTTTAACATTCACATCACCGTTTTTTCTCTCTCCCTTCCCACCCCACTGTCATTTCTGTACATCCCTAATACAACAGAATATGGCTTCCACTGGGAGCTACAGGTAGAACACTTCCAAAGTTTCTTATAATTGGTGTCTGCCATGGCCACGCACAGTAAGTTATGTAAATCACAGCACGGACCCACAACCCCTAAAGGCATGAATATTTTTTTTTATTATTATTCAGTGCAGAGGATAACTACAGAATCTCAGTAAAAGTCCTTTCCACATAAGGGATCTCATCACCAGGCAGTGTCAAGGTGACTAAGCCCTCTTTCTTTTTGTCTTCCACCCCCTTTAGCATTGCCCTGACTTGCTCCCTTTATTTATCTCCCCCTTCCAGTCCCACAGCACTTAGGTACATATCTGTAATTTTATTTATTTATATTAATGTTAGACTCCCCCTCTAGACTATGCACTCATTGTGGGCAGAGAATGTGTCTCATATTGCTGTACTGTACTCTCCCAAGAGTTTAGGATTGTGCCTTGCCCACAGTAAGCACTCAGTGTGATTGGCTGGCTGACAGAAACTGGACAGGTCAGTTCTGCATTTTAAATCCCAGCCATCAAGGCATGTTCCATAAGTAATGCTACTGTGGGTCAATCTTCCATTCCTGCTCTTTATTTCCAAAGTGATTTTCCTGCCTGTTCCATGGGGTCTCACCAGTTCTCATTCATGGTTTCAGTCAACCCTTAACTAGTAGCAGGCTGGTTCTCAGAAATCATGGCTCTTCTTCTTAAACTTCCCCATCTCTATATGCTATATGACTGTGTGGCTTAGCAGGAAAGAGCATGGGTCTGGAAATCAGATGACAAGGGTTCTAATTGAGGCTCCACCTGTTATGCAAGTCACTTAACTTCTCTGTGACTCAGTTTCCACATCTGCAAATGAGGATTCAATACCTATGCTCCCTTTTACTTAGAATGTGAGCTCCATGTGGGACCTATCTCATATCTATCCCAGTGCTCAGTACAGTGCTTGGCGCAAAGTAAGCCATTAACAAACACCACAGTTATTATTAAGAAAAAGGGAACCCATGGAATATGTCTACCAACTCTGTTATACTCTTCCAAGTGCTTATGACAGTGCTCTGAACAAATGTTCAATAAATACAATGGATTGATTGATTGATAATGTACCATCTACTATTGCTTTGGCGAACTATTTACTTCCTTATTAGGCCATAAATTAATTGAGGGTAGGAACTGTTTACTACTTCTGTTATAGTTCTAGTATACACTTAGTACAATGTTCTGCATGGAGAAGGTGTTGAATAAATACCATTGATCAATTAATTTTTATAAGGGCATTTTAAAGTATACATAAACTGTTTTGATCCACCTGGTTCCTGCATTTATCTTTGTATCATGAATTAAATTAACACTGGTTGTGTGAAGAAATAGTTGAAAGCCTCCAGAAGGTGAGTAGGGACATTGGGTGTAAAGGAAGAGTCTGTTAGAGTTTTACAGTTTACAAATATCAAATATGCTTCTGCTGTGGATTGCCTTAACCCCAAAAAAGCTCTTGAACTCTGTTCCCTAACCTTAACATATGTGTTCATTTTGTGCTCCCTCCCTCCAAGACACTCAACCTTTCACTGACAACATAATACTCTGCACTGGGTACAAAAGCAGCAACAAATTACAGGACAGTATTGCTCAAGACCAATCTAATTGAACCCCACCTAATAGTTCGATTATTAGATCGTTCCTCTTAAATAATCCCACACATTGAGTGAGTTATTTCTAACTTAACCTACCAAAATTCAACCCACAATCTTGAGAGAAAATTCAAAGTTTATTGAATCTGACCTTCTTCCAAACTTGCTGCCATTCCAAATTTGAGCCAAATGCAATCCCCTATATTGGAACCTTTTGTTACCCTGAGATGTTAGTGAAAAAAAATTCACTTAATTTAATAACTTTTAAAATGATTTCACCACCTTTTATTAGGAAATTCATTTACCTAGGAAACTGAGGTTAATACACTGCATCTGGTTTTCCCTGAAATCCCTTCTTTTTGGGTAGATAAGGATCATTTTAGGAATGACCAAAAACTCAACATAGATACCCCCTTTCCTGGATACTGATAATTTTGAATTTTGACAAAGGGTGATTCTGCCTAAACCACGGTCAATAGACTTCAAGCTTCGAATTCTGCCAACTGGATCTGATGATGAGTGCATTCTTTCCTTATTCTTGGAAAAACAGTTTTACTTGATCCCAATTTCTACTGAATTTGTTTTGGATTGGGACCCAATCTGGCATTGCCATAGACACCAGATGGGATTGATTTAATATGAAAAAGTGAGCCACCGACTCACAACCTAAAACCTTTGTGAAATTTGTGATATTTGGAAGCAAGTCACTAGAAAGTGGAAAATCCAGAAATGACTTTTTTTTCTTCCTAGAAGAAGGCATGGCTCTGGGCTCATGCTGGACCGTTCTCAAGGGACCACAGCCAAAAGACAGACCATCACACATGCCATTTCTGAGTGATCTCTAGTTGACTCATCCCAAATCCCCAAACTACAAAGAAGGTCAGGAAAAATTTATTGATGACTTAGACCTTTTGCTTCCACTTCCTTGAATCTGGATCATCTGTCCAGGAACTAATCACAGAGAGATACTAATTAAAGACTATGATCCCTGCATAATATACAGCTGACTTTACTTTTCTTCACTCTGACCAGACAGCTGGTCTGGGTTGGGGCTGGGGGTGGGGGAGGTTGGGTCATCTGGTCCCTCCCCCTGCCTCCTGGTAGGTGCCTAACTAACCTATGCAAAATGCATGGGTGTCTGCTCCTTTTTTAAGATCTCCAGCAATGGAGACTCCACAACATTTTCTGGTATCTGACTGATTGTTTATGGTATGTGTTAAGCACTTAGTATGTTCCAGACACTGTACTAATCACTCGGGTAGATACAAGCTAATCAGGTTGGACACAGTCTCTGTCCCACCTGGGGCTCACAGTCTCAATTCCCATTTTACCCATCAGGTTCCTGAGACAAAGAGAAGTTAAATAACTTGCTCATGGTCACAAAGCAACCAAGAGGTAGAGGTGGGATTAGAACTCAGTTCCTCCTGACTTCCAGGCTCTCTCCACTAGGTCACACTGCTTCTCATTGAAAGGAGAGTTGGCTTCATACATATCAGTTCAGCCACCCCAACTTGTAGAAGTAGGACCTTAACATCAATAGCACCATCTTTAAACATGAAAATTTGGGAGCAGCCAGTAGGAAATGGAATAACAAAATCACAGAACATGGAGGTGCTTGAAATCACCATGTGGGATAGCATGGAAACAGACCTGGTAAAGCTTGCCTCCCTCTGAGACCCCTGGATAATCTGGCTGCATGTCCACTGGTCAGAAGGGATTAAAGTGAAGAAATGGCAGGGAGGCAGACAGTCGTGGGCTGGGTAACTTTCTGAATTATCTTTCAGTGCTAGCCCTCCATAGGATCCTGATTTGTTGTGGGTAGGGAATGTGTCTGTCTTTTGTTTTATTGTACTCTCCCAAGCACTTAGTAGAGTTATCTGTACACGGTAAGTGTTCAGTGTATATGACTGACTGACTAACCATTCCAGATATGGTGACACACCCTTTTTTACCAGATCATCCTTCTCCCTGTACACAGAGTGCCCCTGCCTCCCCCCACCTCCCCTGGTAGACTGTCAGTTCCTTGAGCACAGATATTTTCTACTTTTATTGTATGTTCCCAATCCGTTGAGCAATCAGTGGAATTTCTTGAGCACTTATTGTGTGCAGAGGACTGTACTCAGCCCTTGGGAGAGTACAATACAACAGAATAGGAAGTCACAATCCCTGCCCACAAGGAGCTTACAGTCTAGAAAGGGAAAGAGTCAATGTAATGTTTTGTGCATTATGGTGGCTCAATAACTATGAATAAACTGGTGAATGAATAAATTCATTCATTCAATCATCTTTATTGAGTGCTTAGTGTGTGTAGAGCACTGAACTAAGTGCTTGGAAAGTACAATACAGCAATGAAGAGAGACAATCCCTGCCCACAATGATCTTACATTTTGGGGTGGGGCAGGGAGGGGGAAAATGAATGAAGGGCTTACCAAAGTTTAGCTGGAAGAAAAATCCCTAGTACTGTTTTGTTTTGTTTTAGATAGTTATCATCTAAGGTATTTTGGCAAATTTGTCCCTAAAATGTCTCTGACAAATAAATTATGGTTAAAGGAAAATAAAATGAAGTGAGATGAAATGTAGTGCATTCTACCACTAAGCCTAATAATTCAAAAGCCATTTTTTTCTTGCCTTTTTGGAGGAATTGTTTGAATAAATAAATAAAAATGCCACCAGGGTTCACGACGATTTTATGAATGATTTCAAGCTTGTCACAGTTCATCAGTCATACCTCTAACAACACACCCGCCCCACATTGGTCTCTGTGGGTTGACCTGGTAGGTTGGTAACAGTTTTGGTTTTGAGTTTGTCTGGCACAAATTCCCTTCCAAACTACTTCCAAAATACCATTAGGGAGGGCCAGCTGGTAAAGCTCAAGCACACCCTCTGAGCTCTGTAGGTAGCCTCAAGATCGTGGAACACGGACAGACACCCAGCGGCCTAGGATATGCCACGTTCTGTTTCATGGCCACCCTGAGGAAAATATTGCAACCCCAGCACTGTGGGAGTCAGCCACATGCATCTAACAGATTGGGACTCGATCAAAGGTGAAACCTGATGTGAGGAACTTTGGAGAAAACCCAATCAATCCTGTCTCTGCTGGTTTAGGGCCAATGCCAGAGAAGGACTAAAGGAAAATAAATACATCCATCATCAATCAGAGGGGGGAATGTCAAGAAGGTATTTTTTCTTTCTGGATGAAAAGTTTTTATTTGTTTTCACAACACGTTCAGGTTGTCGTTTTCGTTCTCACTCACGGTTACTTTCCTGAGGGAGATAGTCATTATGTGGCCAGATCTTTGAAATGATGCAAATTGTGTAGGAAAGAAACTGGCCCCACCGCCTTGAAGATGCAGGTTTCCCCCAGGCTCAAATCCACGGTCAGTCTCTCCATACATAATTGTTGATGATCGGAAGAAATTAGCAGTTGGGCAAAGAGGCTCCTCGGTAAGCCAAGGAAGAAAGTAACTGTAAGATGACCCTAAAAGTAAGGTGAAAGTAATAAAGTAAATGAGGCCGCTGCAGTCAATTAGTTTTTATCCTCCCTCTGAGGTTGAAATGGGGATCACTACTATCCCTACCCTTCATCACCCAGAGGTTATTATTGAGCCACCATGATGGAGAAGCAAAGAGATCAGCCTAATTGAGCTGAAGATGATACCTTCTATGAGCTTCAGATTTTCTAGGCCCTGTACCAGGTATCTTGATCTCCTAACATCTACTGGTGAAGAGAGAGTTTACATACAATCTGTTTTAACTATTGTAAGTTGGTGACCAGTTGTCAAACTCGAAATAATTAAAATCAGATCATCTCAAAGCCCAAATCCTTGAAGACTCCTCAATACAAAATCAGCCTGGTTAAAAATCTGCCATGTTGTTGAAAAGCCAAAGGAGAACACAGGGGAAAGTCTTAGCTGATGAGAGCATTTTAATTATTAGATGATTTGATGTTGATGCTTTTACTGTTGAGGATTTGCCCTGCCATTCCAAATAGGCTCTCTCTTTGTCCACCTAATCTAGCCTCCCTCCCACAGCTGGTTCTCAACTTCAAACTTACATGTCATCTTTAACATGCCTCAATTATCTTTTAAGTCATGTCATCCATCGTCTATCACTAGATCTGACTAATTCTCAGACTTTCAAGGACTATATTCTCCGATCCTTCTCAGAGCCATAAATCCATCCCAAGTCAGAGTCACTTGATAGTGGGATCACCACAACAGCTTCTTTATGGTCTCCTCATCTCTTCTTTCTACCATCCTGCATGCACATGCAGCAACAAACTAACTTCCATAGCTTCCAGCTAGTCATGGATGTACCACTAATACCTCAAACTTAACAAGGCTATAAGCTCCTTGTGGGCAGGGAATATGTCTGCCAACTCTGTTATATTATGCTCTCCCAAGTGTTTAGTAGAGTGCTCTGCATATGGTAAGCTCTCGATAAATAATTTATGGACTTATTGTCTACCTTAGCTAGATACTTCACAGGACAGTATGAAGAGCTGACTAGAGAACTGGATGTGTGGGGATTTTTTAATGGTATTCTCCCCTCTAGATTGTGAGTTCATTGTGGGCAGGGAATGTGCCTGTTTATTGTCATATTGTGCTCTCCTAAGGGCTTAGTACAAGTGCTGGCCACACAGTAAGTGCTCAATAAATAAGGCTGAATGAATGAACATTTGATAAGCACTTACTATGTGTCCAACACTGGTCTGACCACTAGGAAAGCTACAAGTTAATTAGGTTGGACTCAATCCCTGCCTCACATGGGCTCACAGCCTAAGCAGGAGGGAGAATAGGAGAACTGAGAGACAGAGAGACAGTGTGTCCTAGTGGAGAGAGCACAGCCCTGGGAGTCAGAAAGACCTGGGTTCTTATCTGCTTTGAGATGTAGGGCAAGTCACTTCACTGTTGTGTGACTCAGTTATGTCATCGGTAAAAAAAATGGGGATTAAGACTGTGTGCTCCATGTGGGACAGGAACTGTGTTCAACCTAACTTCTATCTCCTCCAGCACTTAGTACAGTGCCTGGCACATAGTAAAATACTATTTAAAAAAATGACTTGCTCAAGGTCGCACAGCAAGCAATTGGCAGAACTGGGATTAGAACCCAGGTGCTCCGACTCCCAAGACTTTCTTTCCATAGATCATGCTCCTTTTCCAGCTTGGATGAAAGATATTCATTCTGGTGCCAACTGAGATTGACTTTACTTCCTACGCCCAGCAGTGGGAAGCAAGGTGCAAAGAAGAAATACAAGATGGACTTGTGAGAGGACAATTAGAAACAGAACGACTATCAAAATACCTCAGGCAGATAGAGTCCCAAAAGCAAGGGGGTAATGAGCATGTGACAGGAAAATGAAAAGAATGTCTTAAAAAGCAGGGAGCCCAGCACCCAGGACCCAAGCATGCCCACTGGAAATACTACTGTTCAGTGAAAGCATTTTTTATTTAGCGGTTAACACATTCAATCTGTTAGCCCAGCTTATAATACAGCTCCAAAGCACAAATTCATGGGGCCAGGACTCAGAACCTCCATGCCACAAGTGCCTCAGCCACTGGATGAGTCTGCTGGGCTCCTCAGTCAAGTATTAGTATTTATTGATAATTATGATAATAATAATAACTGTGGTACTTGTTGGAGAAACAGCGTGGCTCAGTGGAAAGAGCACGGGCTTTGGAGTCAGGGCTCATGAGTTCGAATCCCTGCTCTGCCACTTGTCGGCTGTGTGACTGTGGGCAAGTCACTTAACTTCTCTGTGCCTCAGTTCCCTCATCTGTAAAAGGGGGATTAAGTCTGTGAACCCCACGTGGGACAACCTGATTCCCTTATGTCTACCCCAGCGCTTAGAACAGTGCTCGGCACATAGTAAGCGCTTAACAAATACCAACATTATTATTATTATTAAGCACTTACTGTGTGCCAAGCACCGTTCTAAGTGCTGAGGGAGATACAAGATAATCAGATTGGACACAGTCTCTGTCCCACATGGGATTCCTAGTCTTGATCTTCATGTTACAGAAGAGGTAACTGAGGCCCAGACAAGTGAAGTTACTTGCCCACGACCACACAGCAGACAAGTGGTGGATCCGGAATTAGAACCCATGACCTTCTGACTCCCAGGTCCATTCTCTATCCACTACTCCATTCTGCTTCAAATTAAGTAACTTGCCCTAGGTCACACAGCAGACATGGGGCAAAGCCAGGATTAGAACCCACATTCTCTGTCTCCCAGGCCTGTGTTCTTTCCAATAGATCAGACTGCACTACTGTGTGCAGAGCACTATACTTGCTCTTGGGAGACAACAATACAACAGTTTTGGTAGACACATTCCCTGCTCGCAAGGAGCTTTCAGCCAACAGGGGAAGACAGACATTAAAATAAATTTCAGATATGTACATAAGTGCTGTGGGGCTGAGGGTGGGGTAAATATCAAGAGTTTAAAGGGTACAGATCCAAGTACATAGATCACAAGAAGGGAGAGAGAGTCAGAGAAAAACAAACAAACAACCAAACAGCCTTCCTCTATGATACTAGTAACTGCACGATTTTCACTCCCCTCCCGCTTATTCAATTTACCTTTCTAATTCCCTTGCTTTTGATTCTTGGTATAGAGAGGCAATCACTCAATCATATTTATTGAGCACTTACTGTGTACAGAGCACTGTACTAAGCACTTGGGAGAGTGCTTAACAGTATAACAGATTTGGTAGACACATTCCCTTCCCACAGTGAGCTTACAGTCTAGAGGACTGCAGATTGGCTTAGTGCAAAGAGCACCAATCTGGGAATCAGAGGATCTGCATTTTAACCCTGGTTCTGTCACTTGTTTGGTGTGTGACCTTGGGCCAGTCACTTAACTACTCTGTGCCTCAATTTCCTCATCTTTAAAATGGGGATTCAATAATAATAATAATAATAATGATGGTATTTATTAAGTACTTACTACATGCAAGGCACTGTTCTAAGCACGGGGTAGATACAAGGAAAACCCCAACACCTCCACACTCCCTTTCAGTAATGTAAAACTGGCGTCACTGCTTTCGTGAATTCTATTTTCAGAGGGTGTAGGTGTTGAGGAAAACAGCATCAAAGTTAAGAAGAAAATCAGCTCTTGGATATCAGAGCTTGAGTTGAAACAACACTCACAAGCTGGAGAGGTTTTGTACTCTACTGGAGAGCTAAATGAAAGCCATGCCCTTTTCTTAAGCACATTAACCACTCAGCTGAACTGTTATCGGTCTCTTACCCCTCCATTCAGATGCTCACCACAGGCAGAGAGAGTCTCTATCTTGTTGAAGTCTCATATGTGTTAGGCTAGATGATTCATGACCTCTTCTCCAGCTCAGCACCATCAAATGCTGTCTCCCTATTCTAGTTTTCAGTTTATTCCAGAGAATGAGACAAACAGGCAAAAGAGTAAATAGCTTCAGATGCCACAAACATTAAGCATGGCATTACAACAAAAGACCACTTTTTTGTGTGCACAATGCGGCTAGGTGGAAAAATCATAACTTCCTCTCTGCACTGGAATGGCAAAGTGCAGTGAGGGCCTTCTCTGGACAAAGATTCATCCTCAAAAGATGTGATTCAGCTTATAGTGATCTGTATCATCCAGTTATGAATGAAGTTGTCTCCCCAGTTCAGAGATTCCTCTGTTTGTCTGCTCAGCGTCTCTTCCATGCCATGAAAATATGACGCCAACCTCGGTCCAAAATCTACACCAGCTCTTGGCCCAGAGTGAGCTCTTAATAAATACCCCAACAAACTGCCTCATTTCATACAAACGATCCATGAAAGATAACAAAGCCAGATTTTTGCTTTAAAGAATATTGTAGTAACTCTTGGACAGATACATTTCAAACGATCAACGTTTTCTTGCAGGGGATGTATATAAATGCATTTTTTCACTGTAAACATGAGGGTGGAAAATTTAAGCAAGTATAACAATCAGCTGAGAAATTCTTAGGCAAGTATCCACATACTGAGCCTGGTGTCACCTGACGTATGGTGAGCAAACTGATGAATGACTCAGGATTTAAATGGTAATTGTAATTCATCATCATAATAGACTTATTAATTCATAAATTCTTGGTAAGCCAATTTTATAAAGAAGGTTAATAATAAGAGTGGAACAAGAAAAAAAATAGCCCCAATGTGATAAAAAATGTAAAAGCTAAAATATCTTTACTGCCGCATATTCTTTCTAATTATCTAGGAGCTTGATCCTGAAGTGTTGCTTCATGCAGGCTTCTATTTTCTGAACACCAGCAGAAGGAATGGAAGGGAACAGCTCTAATAAATCAATATGACCAAGGCCCTAATATTAGAGGAGAAAAAAGAATGCACTCCTTAACCACTTTGTTACTCACCCCAGTCCCACAGCCCTTATGTAAATAACGTTGTTTTATGCTGACCAGTCGTATCCGGCCCCTAGCGACACAATAGACACATCTCTCCCAGAACGCCCCACTTCCATCTGCAATCACTCTGGTAGTTTATCCGTAGAGTTTTCTTGGTAAAAATACAGAAGTGGCTTACCAATGCATCCTTTAGGGCAGTCAATTTGAGTCTCTGCCCTTGAATCTCTCCCATGCCATTGCTGCACAGAGCAGGTGAGTTTTGACTTGTAGCAGATTGCCTTCCCCTTGCTAGCCACTGCCTAAGCTAGGAATGAAATAGGGATGCCTCTGCTTGACTCTCCCTGTTGTAGTCATGACTGGTAGAGTACTGGAAACTCTCCAGATGCGACCCTGAAAGGGGAGTAAATAATCTCATGCTTTACTCTTTCCCCTATCTACAATTT
The DNA here is from genome assembly GCF_004115215.2 of Ornithorhynchus anatinus. Lineage (NCBI taxonomy): Eukaryota > Metazoa > Chordata > Mammalia > Monotremata > Ornithorhynchidae > Ornithorhynchus > Ornithorhynchus anatinus. Next base: position 38,434,194 of record NC_041737.1, on the reverse strand, counting down.
CTTTCAATGTCTGTCTCCCCAAGTAGACTGTAAGTTCCTTGTATATAGTGATCACATCTACCAATTCTACCATATCGTATATTCTCTGTCAGTAGAATGCTCTCTGCACACAGGAAACACTCAGTAAATACCATGGATTAATTGATCGATAGATTGAGAGACAGGTTCACCTCAATTCTATGCTATGCTAAACTGTGAGTGACTCTCAGAGGCTGCTGAAAAGTCACATTCACATTAGCTATAGTATCCTGATGAACCAAATCTTATATTCAACACACTGGACATGTTTACATTTACCACGGTTTCTCCAACAGATTTAAACATGCTTTAGGACCCAACTGGGGACTCCTTCATTCACATGCTAGTGCCCCCATCTCTCATGTGAGGCAAAAAATTTTAAGAAGGAAGGCACTTCAGGAACTTTTCAATTGTCCTTTATTTTCTTCGAGGACGCTCACAAATGACAAAGCAGCAAGGAGGGACAGTTGTGGGAAATAGATGCATAAGAGTCTCTGGAAACCCGAAACACCGTTTTCAGCGGCAATTGCATGCTAATGAGCCGGGTAAAGGCATTTAAAAGGTCACAAGGTGCACGTTTCCTCCCTTTGTTCCAATAAAATGAGACTGGCCTTCGTGACAAAGGAGGTTGAAGAGTGTCACCGCTGAATATGGTGAAGGGAGCTTGGCAGCCCAGCTGTATGCAGGCTATTTGCTCTCAAGATTTGTAAATCAGAAGCCTGGCCTACAAATTGCAGCTCTCAGAAATGAGCAGAATCACAGGATTGCTTTCTCTCCTGCGGACTTTCAGCATCAAATGTGGGTCAGGGTGCAAATGAGAATGTCAGAAGGAGGTCACTTATGTCTCACCCGTCACAGGGTCATCTGGTGATGAAAACACATCCCAGATTTGGTTTTGTCTCCTCCCCCTGAATCACAGCTGCTTTGCAGTGCAGATCGGGTCTTTTATTTTTATTGTATTTCCCCAAGTACTAGACTCTAGCACAATAGGTGCTCAGTAAGGTGCTTTGCACAAAGTAGTTGCTCTGTGCATAATTGATCTGCAGTAAAGATCTTGTCTATGCACTTGGACCTATACCCTTCAGGGATTTTGGTATGTACCCACCCTCAGCTCCATAATACATATCTACATATCTACATATATACATACATAATGCATATCTATAAGTTATTCATTAACATTAATCCCTGCCTCCCGCTCTGGATTGTAAACTAGTTTGCGTGGGGATTGTGTCTACCGAGTCTGTTGAATTGTATTCTCCCAAGATCTTGGTACGGTGCTCTGCACACAGTAAGTAGTCAATGAATAGAGAAACAGAATGGTCTAGTGGATAGAGCATGGAGGTGGGAGTCAGAAGGACCTGGGTTCTAATCCCGGATCCTCCACTTGTCTGCTGTGGGACTTCGGTTAAGTCGCTTCACTTCTCTTTGCCTCAGTTTCCTCATCTGTAAAATGGGGATTAAGACTGTACGACCCTGTGGGACATGGACTGGATCCAACATGATAATCTTCTATCTACCCCAGTGCTTAGAACAGGACCTAGCCCACAGTAAGTGTTTAGGAAATATCTTAAAAAAGATAACTGATTGTTCCGTTAAAGAGCAGGGCTGTGCACCCATTTGGCACTTAGCAAATATTATTTTTTTAAGAATCTTGACATCCTTCACTTGTTGATATGCAGCCAAAGACAGCAGACATTTGAAGACAAAAAAAAAATGGTGAAGCCGTGTAGAAATAATACATAAACCCCTGAGTGCTTCCATTTTCACTTATGTCCCTGGCACTGGCAGACTCTGAAACTCCCATTCACCTTTCAATCTCTAGTCCCTCATTATAAAGGAAGACTTAAATGAAGAAACGTGGTTATCTGTGATGGAGATTAATACAAGGCTGACAATAATAAACTGGCTTTGAAGGGACTGAAGATAAGAACCCTGTCAAAGGGAGGCCGGTTGTTCTGACCTGAATGACCAAGCAGATCCTCGGCTGGAAGGATGACTTTGCCAAGTGCAAGACTTGGCAACATGTCTGGAATGCTGAAACATTTAAGACTAGGAATTTAAAACTAAAGACTAGGGAAGGCAGGGGGCTGAGTGTGTGGGAGAAGCATGGAGAGTTATAAGGGGTGGACTTTATTTTGATTTTTTGGTCATTAACCTCATCAAGGACACTGAGGATGAGCTTTTCTTGTGGCCCACCTAGTCAGTAGCTGTTAAGTATATACTTTGGATACCTAACCAGTGGTGAACTTCTGTTAGGCTAGATAAGCTTTTTTTTTTTTTAGTGAAGTATCTGTGATGAATCAATGTGGACTCCTTTCATGAACTCCACCAATTCACATTCCATCCAATTCATGAAGATTAATTTTTTTGAATACAATTTTTGAATACGATTTGGTTCATAAAACAAGATTGTTTGAAAGTCCAGTTCAAAAGGAAAAATTGATGTGCTTCTTGATCATATGTATGAAGAGAGGACTCAAATATTTAAATCAATAGTATTTATCAAGCACTAAATATATGCAGAACGATGGTCTAAACACTTGCAAGAGTATAATATAACCAAGTTGGTAGACATGTTCTCTGCTGTAGTCCCTAGCTGTAGTCAGCTTACAGGCTGAGAAGCAGGGTGGGCTGGGAGTCAGAAAGATCTGGGTTCTAATTGCAGCTCTGCTACTTGTCTGCTGTGTGACTGGGCAAGTCACTTAATTTCTCTGTCCCTCAGTTAATTCATCTGTAGAGTGGGGATTAAAAGATAAATTACAGATCTGTACCTAAGTGCTGAGCGTTTGAGGGAGGGGTGAATATCAGGTGCTTAAAGGGTACAGATTCAAGTGCATAGATAACAGAAGGGAGAGGGAGAAGAGGAAACGAGGGTTTGGTTGGAGAAGGCCCGATGGACGAGATGTGATTTAAATAAGGCTTTGAAGGTGGGGAAGAGTGGTGATCTGTTGTATAAGCAGAATGAGGGCACTCCAGGCCAGAGGGAGGATGTGGGCTAGAGGTCTGTGGCAAGTTAAGGAGATAAAGATGAAACAAGTAGGATGACATTAGAGGAGTAAAGCGTGAATCAGGATTGTAGTGGGAAGGAAAGGTAGGAGAGGTGTGTGTAGCTCATCTTCCCACTACTCCTGAGGCTGAGCACATGGGGAGGTTGTTGTTTAGTGAACCAGGTGTGGCATCTGTCTGGACCCAGGTCTCATGGCCACGGAGAAGTCAGGCAGTATTTCATCTCTGTAGACTTTCATTTAGTCCAGAATTTAAAACCGTGCTGCCACTCCACTCTGCCTGATAGTCTCACAAATGTTGTGTTCAATTTATCAGTTTGGTTTTGTACTCCCTTGACTGTTGAGGTACCATTGGTCAGTGTGCTGCTTAGGAAATATAATTCTGTGACTGCATTTACCTCTGTTTTTCTGATACTAACTTTCATTTATAGATATGGCTTCTCTAGGTGCTTTCCTACAGGCTTATACTGTAACACCCTTGAGGGCAGGGATCATGTCTATCAAGTGCACTGTATTTTCCCACACAGTATAGTGCTCTGCACATCGTAAGTACTCAATAACTACCACTGATTGATTGATTAGCATCAGGCCTTAATTCTTAGCATATTTTAGAGAGACGTTTACAGTCCTCTGCATGTCTTCTTGATTTATGAGCAATTCTTGAATGACTGTTTCTTGGACTTTTATTATGGTATTTGTTAAACGCTTACTATGTGCCAGGCCCTGTACTAAGTGCTGGGGTAGAAACAAATTTGGATGCAGTCCCTTGTCCCATATAGGGTCTCAGTCTTAATTCCACTTAACGGAAGAGCTAATTTAGGCACAGAGAAGTGAAGTGACTTGCCCAAGGTCACACAGCAGACAGGTGGCCGAGCTGGGATTAGAATCCAGATCTTTTTGACTCCCAAGCCTGTGTTCTATCCACTAAGCCACCCACCTTTGGATCTTGCTTGAAGTTTGTTGAGTTGGAAGCTGCCCAGAGATGTGGAAGCATATTCTAACATTGGGATTCTGACCTCTTGTTACATCTTCCAGTGTGGGGCTACATAGAATAAATGAAACAGGGTGAGATCCATCATGCAACCCTCAACTCCATTTCCAATGGGTTGTGAGTTGGACTGTGCACAACAAGCTGTGACCTGTCCAGTAAGTCAGTCAGCTAATCATATTAATTATTTCATTCATTCAATCATATTTTTGGAGTGTTTATTGTGTGCAGAGCACTGTACTAAGAGCTTGAGAGAGTACAGTATAACAGTATGTCAGACCAGTTCCCTGCCAGTCATATCTCCTGGAAATAGTTTCAGAATCTTAAATAACTTTTGAGGAAACCAAGTCATCTTGAGCTTTTCAATGTTTCAGCTGAGATCTGTAAGGGCATAATAATGTTGGTATTTGTTAAGCGCTTACTATGTGCCGAGCACTGTTCTAAGCGCTGGGGTAGAGACGGGAATCAGGTTGTCCCACGTGGGGTTCACAGTCTGCATCCCCATTTTACAGATGAGGTAACTGAGGCACCGAGAAGTTAAGTGACTTGCCCAAAGTCACACAGCTGACAAGTGACCGAGTGGGGATTCGAACCCATGACCTCTGACTCCAAAGCCCGTGCTCTTTCATGACAGTGTCTGGTAGTATACTAGTTAGGGGTGAAATGTCTGAGGAACTTTGATTTTTCTTTTTCTTCCTCCCTCCTGCAAATCTAAAAGCCAAGTATTTCCCCCTGGTTTCTTTAGGCTTGTATTCCTTTAGACTGCTATAACTTAAATATTTTCATTTCCCTAACTAGCCCAATGAATGAATGATTTCATTGTTTAACTGATGTTTGATCCAACATTAGCAAATGTTTGAGCAATAAGGTTTGGAAGATGGGTTAGTGCCTCAAAACACCTGGGCACATTGAAAATATTTGCAGACAGTTTTCAGAGTCACAGCCGGCCGTCTCCAAGCCTTTTTCACCCCCATCTACCTTCCTCTGTGATCACTGAGAAGTATGGATGACAGCACAATACCTAAGCACCTGCTGTCTAGTGAGCTGAAACGGAGGGGCACACAAGTCTAGTATGGTCTAGTGGAAAGAGTGAGGGCCTGGTAGTCAAAGGATGTGGGTTCTAATACCGGCTCCTTCACTTGTCTGCTGTGTTACCTTGGGCAAGTCACCTAACATCCGTGCCTCAGTTACCTCATCTGTAAAATGGGGATTAATACTGTGAGCCCCATGTGAGACAGGGACTGTATCCAACTGATTAGTTTATACCTACCCCAGTGCTTAGTAGAGTGCATAATAAATACTATTAAAAAATGCCCAGGGAGCTATGTAGTCAATTTAAAGACAATAGCATCTCTCCTCACCTTGCCGCCCTGTCCTCTCTTCCCACTCTCAACGAGCGGGTCTCCGCTCTCAACTCCACCCTCTCTACTCATCTCGACTCTCTCGCCCCCCTTTCCCTCCGCCGCTCTCGCTCCACTAACCCACAGCCCTGGATCACCTCCTCTGTCCGCCTCCTACGCTCCTATGCTCGAACTGCTGAGCGCTGCTGGCGAAAGTCCAAGCACCAAGCCGACCTCACACACTTCAAATTTATCCTTTCCTGCCTTAACTCTGCCCTCTCCTCCGCCAGGCAAAGCTTCTTCTCCTCCCTCATCGACACCCATGCCCGTCACCCCCGCCGATTGTTCCGGACCTTTAACTCTCTCCTTAGGCCCCCTGTTCCTCCCCCTCCCCCATCTCTCACCCCCAATGATCTGGCCACCTATTTCCTCACGAAAATCAACACGATCAGGTCTGAGCTCCCCAAAGTCACCCCTCCACCTCTCCCCTCCCCTCCACCAACCCCCTCCCCTACTTTCCCATCCTTCCCTGCAGTATCCTCAGAGGAGATCTCCTCCCTCCTCGCAAGTGCCACCCCCTCCACCTGCGCCTCGGACCCCATTCCCTCTCACCTTCTTAAAACCATCGCCCCTGCCCTCCTCCCTTCCTTAACTTCTATTTTTAACCACTCAATCTCCAAGGGCTCCTTCCCCTCTGCCTTCAAACATGCCCACGTCTCCCCCATCCTAAAAAAACCCACTCTTGACCCCACTTCCCCCTCCAGTTATCGTCCTATCTCCCTACTACCCTTCCTTTCAAAAATCCTAGAATGAGTCGTCTACAATCGATGCCTAGAATTCCTTAACTCCCATTCTCTCCTAGACCCCCTCCAATCTGGCTTCCGTCCCCTCCACTCTACCGAGACTGCTCTCTCTAAGGTCACCCATGACCTCCTTCTTGCCAAATCCAATGGCTCCTACTCCATTCTGATCCTCCTTGACCTCTCTGCTGCCTTTGACACTGTCGACCATCCCCTCCTCCTCCATACCTTATCTCACCTTGGCTTCACGGACTCTGTCCTCTCCTGGTTCTCTTCTTACCTCTCTGGCCGATCATTCTCGGTCTCCTACGCTGGAGCCTCCTCCCCCTCCCATCCTTTAACTGTTGGAGTTCCTCAAGGGTCAGTTCTTGGCCCTCTTCTGTTCTCTATTTACACTCACTCCCTCGGTGAACTCATTCGCTCTCACGGCTTTGACTACCATCTCTACGCAGATGACACGCAGATCTACATCTCCGCCCCTGTCCTCTCCCCCTCCCTTCAGACTCGCATCTCCTCCTGCCTCCGGGACGTCTCCACCTGGATGTCAGCCCGCCACCTAAAACTCAACATGAGCAAGACTGAGCTCCTCATCTTCCCTCCCAAACCCGGTCCTCTCCCAGACTTCTCTATTACCGTGGATGGCACGACCATCCTTCCCGTCCCGCAGGCCCGCAATCTCGGTGTCATCCTTGACTCGTCCCTCTCGTTCACCCCACACATCCTATCCGTTACCAAGACCTGCCGGTTTCACCTCTACAATATCGCCAAGATCCGCCCTTTCCTCTCCACCCAAACGGCTACCTTACTATTACGGGCTCTCGTTATATCCCGGCTAGACTACTGTGTCAGCCTTCTCTCTGACCTCCCTTCCTCCTCTCTCGCCCCGCTCCGGTCTATTCTTCACTCCGCTGCCCGGCTCATCTTCCTGCAGAAACGATCTGGGCATGTCACTCCCCTTCTTAAACAACTCCAGTGGTTGCCTATCGACCTCCGCTCCAAACAAAAACTCCTCACTCTAGGCTTCAAGGCTCTCCGTCACCTTGCCCCTTCCTACCTCTCCTCCCTTCTCTCTTTCTACCGCCCACCCCGCACGCTCCGCTCCTCTGCCGCCCACCTCCTCACCGTCCCTCGGTCTCGTCTATCCCGCCGTCGACCCCTGGGTCACGTCCTCCCGCGGTCCTGGAACGCCCTCCCTCCTCACCTCCGCCAAACTGATTCTCTTTCCCTCTTCAAAACCCTACTTAAAAATCACCTCCTCCAAGAGGCGTTCCCAGACTGAGCTCCTCGTCCCCCTCTACTCCCTCTGCCATCCCCCCTTTACCTCTCCGCAGCTAAAGCCTCATTTTCCCCTTTTCCCTCTGCTCCTCCACCTCTCCCTTCCCATCCCCACAGCACTGTACTTGTCCGCTCAACTGTATATATTTTCGTTACCCTATTTATTTTGTTAATGAATTGTACATCGCCTTGATTCTATTTAGTTGCCATTGTTTTTACGAGATGTTCTTCCCCTTGACGCTGTTTAGTGCCATTGTTCTTGTCTGTCCGTCTCCCCCGATTAGACTGTAAGCCCGTCAAACGGCAGGGACCGTCTCTATCTGTTGCCGACTTGTTCATCCCAAGCGCTTAGTACAGTGCTCTGCACATAGTAAGCGCTCAATAAATACTATTGAATGAATGAATGAAAGATGCCATGAAGCACAGTCTCAAATAATTCAACAGGGCAGTAACCTAAGAGACCATTGTCACAGACAAACAACCTTCTGGGTGGCAGTAGGATAGGGGACTCTCTCCTTGAGCAAGGACTGTATGAAGATTTGGATGCTGAGGCAGGCTCAGAAGCAGAGACAGTCCTCTCTGTGACATATCTATGATCAATCAATCAATCAATCAATCATACTTATTAAGCACTTACTTTTCCCAGAGCACTATGTAGGCTTGGAAAGCACAGTATAACAACGTAACAGACACATTCTCAGCCCTCAAAGAGCTTATCATCTAAGGGAGATGACAGACACTAATATAAATACATAAATTATGGATATGTGCATAAGTGCTTTGGGTCTAGGAGGGAGATGAATTAAAGAGAGCAAGCCAGGGTGATGCAGAAGGAGTGGAAGAAAAAGAAAATAAAGCTTAGTCAGGAAAAGTCTTCAATAAAACTATGAAGGTGGGGAGGGTTTTTGTCTATAAGGTATAAAGAGGGAGGACATTCCAAGCCAGAGGCAGGACATGGGCGAGAGGTTGGTGGCAAGATAAATGAGATCGAGGTACATTGAGTAGGTTGGCATTAGAGGAGCAAAGTGTGCAGGCTGGGTTGTAGTAGCAGAGTAGCGAGGTGAGGGAGGAGTGGGGAAGGTGATTGACTGCTTTAAAGCTGATGTTAAGGAGTTTCTGTTTGATGTGGAGGTGGGTGGACAACCACTGGAGGTTCTTGAGGAGTGGGGAAACATGGTCTGAACGTTTTTGTAGAAAAATGATCAAGGCAGAAGAATGAAGTATGAACTGGGAGTGGGGAGAGACAGGAAGCAGGGAGGTCAGCAAGAAGGCTGATACAGTAATCAAGGTGGGATAGGATGAGTGTTTGGATTATAATAATGTTGGTATTTGTTAAGCGCTTAGTATGTGCAGAGCACTGTTCTAAGCGCTGGGGTAGATACAGGGTAATCAGGTTGTCCCACTTGAAGCTCACAGTTAATCCCCGTTTTACAGATGAGGTAACTGAGACACAGAGAAGTGAAGTGACTTGCCCACAGTCACACAGCTGACAAGTGGCAGAGCCGGGATTCAAACTCATGACCTCTGACTCCCAAGCCCAGGCTGTTTCCACTGAGCCACATGATAGCGATTTGGATGGCAAGGAAAAGATGGATTTTAGTGATGATGTAGAGGTTGAACAGACAGGATTTAGTGAGGGATTTAAATACGTGAATTGAATGAGAGAGAGGAGTCAAGGATAGTTATCACACTTCTATATATGTTCTTGTCTGTCTCTCCTTTGTGTAAGTTCCCTTTGTTCAGTTAATGTGTCATTTGTTTGTTTTGTACAGCCCAGGGGCTTGATGATGTATATTCTACCCAGTGGGTGTTCAATAATACTCTTGCTATAATAATCACTACTACTGTTACTGCCCTAGGAAGAATCTAGCCTTACTTGGGAAGTGTTAGTCATACATCAGTCTTTCCAACCGTGCTTGCATACCTAGTTGGGATTTTGCTATTAGTAGCTTCATCTTCGCAAGTGCCATGTGTATAAAAGCTTTTGGTTAAAGAAGGAAGAGAAAAAAAATGAGGTGATACAGGATTACTTAGCTGCTCTATTCAAGCTTTCCTTTCTCTTGACAATCCAGTTCCCAAGGAACCATGATGTCCAGGGGGAAGTAACAAACCCAAAGGACTACAGGGCTCTGCACATAGTATGTACTCAATAAATACCATTTGATTAGTTGATTGATTGCAGCACTGGCACACTGTTGACATGAGAACGGAGTGTCAAAAATTCGGTACCATATCTGCTTCTATTTTCAACTTTCTCGATGACTTAATTCTCTTTTCCCAAGGTTCCCCAATTTCCAAAGAGGATTTTATAAATGGCTGTAGTGGTCCTGGAAGACTGTCAGATGAACACCACACTGAAATACTAGTAGTAGTAAAATATTAGTAAAAATAATAATAATAATAATAATAATAATTCTGTTAATTGCTCACTGCATGTCATGCATAGTACTAAACACTGGGGTAGATGCAAGATAATCAAGTTGGATGTAGTCCCCTGTCCTTCTTGAGGCTCACAGTCTAGGTAGAAGGGAGAATGGTACTTACTGAACACCTAATAACTTGATCTGTAAAGGAATATATTAAGATAAGCACCTAGGGAAGTACAACATAGAGGAACTCTCAACTGCGCCCACATGTGAGATCTCCTGCCCATGTAAACTTGTCCTCTAGGCTGTAAGCTTGCTGTGGGCAGGGAATGTGTCAGTTAATTGTTATATTGTACTCTCCCAAGCACTCAGCAAAGTGCTCTGCACAAGGTAAGTGTTCAATAAATATGACCGATTGACTGACTTCCACTGGAGGAAGCTATTTGAAGATACACAGCAGGTTGGAAAAGACAGTTTCTTTGCCTGAATGAAGAACAAAGCCGACTTCTTACTTTAGACCCTGATTCATAAATCTAAACGGGAAAGACTGAACACCATCAATCATTGTGGGTCAGAATTATGCAACCTCCTCTCTCCAAACACAGCGTAGATAGGGAACCAGGAATGTGTGTTGATCATTCTTATGGGTGAGAGTGGGAGATGACATTAGGGGCCCAAAAGAGAGGAAGGAGGACATCAAGGAGCTGCTACGCTAAGAAGGACATGTCACTCTGTTCCATTCAGGAGGCAGGAAATGACAGCCGTGTTCGGGGAAAAATTGACAACCAGGATGAGGCGGTTGCATTTAAACCAACTAGTAATCAGAAGAGTTGACAGCTGTTCTTCATGACTCCGGTCTCCTACGGGGCACAACTCTGGCAAACACATGGTAATGATGTAGGGGAGAAGGAATATCATTTTGTTAATGCTGCCATTTCTCAGGATGCCGCTGCTTACTAGGGGATATTTTATCAGATAAAAGATGGGAGAAAAAAATAATAAAGGCTATCAGAGACTGCTACTACACAATTACATATTTGTCACTAGAGATATCAATTACCAAATACCAAACTCTCCTTCCCGGCGTTCAGGCAGGCATTAAATCAATCTGCAAAATGCCAGCAAGAATTTGTGCAACATGAGCTCTCTGCACTGCCAAAGCTCACACTCGGGTCCGGATGTGTCGAATGAATCGATCATTCTGAAATAGCTGCTAGCTTGGGCGGATGGCCAGAAATGTCCTCTTCTGTTTGGAGCTCTACCAGTTTGAGCTGAGTGGGACCAAGACCTGTCCAAATAGCACACAAGCCTGAGAGTCAGGAGATACCAGCTCAGAAGCGGCGTGACTTAGTGCAAAGACCCCAGGCTTGAGAGTCAGAGTTCATGGGTCATGGATTCTAATCCCGGCTCCGCCACTTATCAGCTGTGCTACAGTGTGACTTTGGGCAAGTCACAACTTCTCTGGGCCTCAGTTACCTCATCTGTAAAATGGGGATTAAGACTGTGAGCCCCACATGGGACAACCTGATAACCCTGTATCTATCCCAGCGCTTACAACAGTGCTTGGCACATAGTAAGCGCTTAACAAATACCATTATTATTATTATTATTATTGTTAGTCCTTGCTCTACTACTACCCTGCTTTGTGACCTTGGGCAAGTCACATAACCTCTCTGTGGTTTGGTTTCCTCATCTGAAAAGTGGGGAGGAAATAGATTGGGAGCCCATGTGGGGATAGGACCATTATCAATCTGATAACCTTGTATCTACCCCAAAACAACATGTAATAAACACTCAATAAATTCCATTATAATAATAACAACAACTACAGTAAAAAATGATGATCTCCACTTGAAGGGTGCTTATGTTGTATTATGAGGAATTTTATGCTGGCATGGCCACAACTACACCCCAGCCCAGGACCATTTGGTGGCCATTGTGGAGCTGATCAGGCTCAGAAGAGAGGGAAGAGGTAAGGTTGATGAGAATAGCATCTCACACCCCCTCTTAGTGTGCTGTCTTTCCTCCCACATCCTTCAGTGACATAGAAAGGTAATATTGCCTCATGGAAGGAGCACCCTAAACCTGTGACCTGTTCTTGTCTCATCCACCTCCAACCTATTGCTCATACCCTTCCTCCTGCCTCAAACTCCCTCACCTTTCACAGTTACAGATCTCATATCCATTTCTGAGATTGTAACTCCTCCAGGAAGTCTTTCCTGACTAGAAATCTCCTGGAGGCAGGAAATGAAATGATTTTGCAGAGACAGAGATGGGCTAGGGTTTCAGAGTCATCTGCATAGAGATGGTAGTATAAGCTTTGGGAGCAGGTGAGTGTAGATGGAAAAGAAAAGGGGACTTTAAAGTGACTTAGGGAGTGAGAGCAGATAAAAACAGATAAGAAGAGAGAAAGGGATAAGGACCATCCAGAGAGTTAGGACTAGCAATTAGCACAATGCAAGTGCTTACTGCAGTGCTCTGCACACTGTAACTGCTCAATAAATATCATTGATTGATTGATTTTTAAATAAAGTGGGAGAGGCTGTGTCAGAAAAGCCACATTTAGAGAGTGTTTCCAGAAGGAAGACATCCGAGGTGTTGAAAATACCTGAGAGGTTGAGGAGAATTAGGGGTAAATCAAGTTTTTTAGGTTTGGCAAGCAAGAGGTCATTGGGCACATAGAACATTAATTAAGGCTTTACTTATTCAGATATCCGTCTTTCCAATCTCTTCTTTCTCCAGTCAGCAATTTATTTTGTCTCTGTTCCTTCCCTAGATAGTAAAGTCCTTGAGGGCAGGAATCATCTCTATTAACTCAGTTGTACCATCCTGAGCACTTAGTCCAGTGCTCTACACACAATTAGAGAAGCAGTATGGCTTAGTGGAAAAAGCAAAGGCCTAGTAATTAGAGGACCTGGGTTCTAATCCAGACTCCACCATTTGTCTGCTGTGGGCAAGTCACTTGGGCAAGTCACTTCACTTCTTAGTTAACTTCTTAATCACTGGGCCTTAGTTTCCTCATCTGTAAAATTGGGATTAAGACCATGAGCCCCATATGAGACAGGGACCAATTATCTTGTGTCCACCCCAGTGCTGATTACAGAGCCTGGTACATAGTAAGCACTTAATAAATACCATTACTATTATTATTATAATTATTATTAACTAGAACACTGAACAAAGTGTACAGAATCATACAATAGATCACTCAGTTGACACAATGGATTAATTCTATTTCCCCAAAGTTTGACAAAGTAGACAGGATTAGCTTCCTTCACTCACCATCAATCAAGTTCTCAGAGAATCTAGTCCACCGTCATCCCAACCCCGACCCCAACAAAAAACAGGGCGGCAGAGTAATTCCATGGGTAATTTTGAGCCTGGAGTGAGGAAGGGAAACCAAAGCTCAAGAGTCGCCGATAGCCCTTTAATCATGAAGCTTCAGGATAGGAGGGAAGAGCATGGTCCTCCTCTAGTTACCCTTCAAGAGGACTGTTTCAACAAACCAGTCGACTTTGGGCTCCAACTCTCCCCTGAGAGATCATGTCCCTTTATGAGAAACTGGGGTTCAGGTAGGAGGAAAAGGAAGGAACGTGGAGGTATTGGGGTGAAAATATTCAGCCACTCCCGGGGCCAAAAAAAGTAAGTTCATGGGTGTGCTGAAGAGGTGAAAATTCCTTATTTTTTCCTTGGCTGTTTCCTCCTTATGATTATGGGGACATCAGACCGAATGTTTTGCTTAGCGTGAATGCCTGTAATCGGGGCCAAGGCTGGAAAGTGTATTACAACTGGGCAATTGTTCGCCGCATAAGCATCCTCACAGACTCAAGTAGTCCCAACAAGTCGTTACACTGTTCAAACAGAGGAAATGATCTTCCTGCACCAGCCCAGGTCTGGGAATAAAATAGAGTCGGTCTATAACGTATTAGGGGATGAAATATTTTTCTAGCCTTTTTTTAAAAGTCTGAGGTTGAGCTGTGAGGAGAAATTCTCCCTTGTGGGAGTCGCAAGAGTGATTTTTCAAAAAATATTTTAAATAAACAGGGAATTGGTTTCTCAACATCCAAGTTGTAAAATGTGTTTGTTTGGCTTTTCTCTCTCTGGCACTTATTTGCCTTTTAGTGTTTTATGTCCCAGAAAGATTACAAGAACTTAAGAAGAACTTCCAGTTTGGGTTTAGTCAGAGCTGAAAAGAAGCGTTTCAGTATTCCAAGGCCAACTCAAACTTATGCTTCCTCCTAAAAAGCAAGACCAAGAAATGTTTAACTTCTCCAGTTTAAATTCCTTATTAAAAAGTAAAAGTTTAAATTGGCAGGGAAACTGCTGCTTAAGCTGCTAGGAAAAGAACATCAGAAGCCCAATTTTTTTCATACCTCGATAATCGTTCAAATACCTTTTTGGGGAGAAAACTCTTTGGGGAGGTTTTTTTTTTATGATTTGACTCTTTGTCATTCTGCAGGTATTTATTAATTTATTTGTGTCCAAAATAAATCAGCTAGGCCTATCTCTCCGAGAGACGTGGAAACCATTTTGAGAGCACTAATATTGCATTAGGCAAGCATCCCAAAATTGGCCATACTATAACTGCACAGTGTAACTTGGTGATTTGATTGGAGCAGATTTCTAAAGAAATAGCCCTCGTAACTTCCTGAAAGCACAGCTTTCAGGAAGTGAAAGGCCTTTTCACTCCCGAGTGAAATAATTATGTACAGTTTGATACCTCTTAGGTCTCTTAAAAATTATAGCAACAGGATCGCGATGTTGTCGTTGGGCATTTGGAACAGAAGAAAGAGAATTTTTAGATTAAATATCTCAGCCACTTTGGATCACATCCACTCCAAACCAAGAGGGAGTTTGTCTGCCCAGATGATTTCTAAATGGCTTAAATGAGTTGAGCTTTTTTCAAATGGTGGCCAAGAGAGCTGACTTTGACCTGATTTTCGACAATTATTTTTAACCAGGTCCAATTTTTTCAAATGACTCAATTTGAAAATGAGAAAAATAAGGGTCAGTTAGGATATTTTTGTAGACGAGAACTTTCTGGCACAATGCCACAAAATTCACAGGTCTTTAACAGTGGATGGTGTATGTACTGGGGGGAGACATTTTAAGAGGGGGCTTCAATTTCCCTCGAATGTAATGTGAATTGGGGCCCAATGGTTTGAAAAATCCTGAGACTTCTCTCTCCAGCATTATCCAGACTCTAAGTGTTGAAATTCAGCAGAAAATTACATTTCTCTGTGGTGATTAAGCTGCCTGCAAAGAAGACATATAGCTCATCTGGTTTTCACTGACAGTCACTGACTGTGGAAAGATGGATGGACCCAAAGAGATGTCTATACCTTCTCCATTAATGCTGAGAGGACCTTCCAGTCTGGAGAGGAGTTGATAAGAGGGACAAAGGTGGGATGCAAATTTAGCTGATCTTGGGTTCAGTCCGTGATGGCTGGTTACTCTCAGAGGTGGGGATCTATCCCTTCTCCTTCTTTAGGTCCTTCTGGACAAGCTATGGTGAGCTGAGATGTGAGTTGCATCTCAGCCAAGGGGACGGTCAAATGGAGAAGATGTGGAGCATTGAAGGGAAGGGAGGCTTACACAGGGAAGAGTGGCCACATCAAACCCTTTAAGCCCTAGTGTGGGTCAGGGCTGCCATTGCCAGGCAAAAGCACTGGCATAGAAGAGGGTCAAGTGACCCGTGTAAAGCTGTCTCTCTGCCAGGTCAGAGCAGCAGGTATGTAATCAATCAATTGATGTTATTTATTGAGTGCTTACTATGTGCAGAGCACTGTACTAAACTCTTGAGAGAGTAAAATATAACAGAATTAACAGACACATTCTCTGCCCATAACAAGCTTATGGTCTAAAGTGGGAGACAGACATTAATATGAAAAATAAGTAATTTAGAATACAAAATTTAAAGATATATACATGAGAGCTTTGAGGTTGGGGATGGGGTGAATATCAAATGTCCAAAGTCACAGGTGTGTACTGTCCCTTTCCCTTCTCTCTTCTTTCTCCTTCTAATCCCTCTGATTCCTTCATTTTCCCTTTTCTCCTGTGTCCCTTGCCACCTTTTCCCTATCTTCCTCCTGACCTCTTCCCTTCTCCCTCATTTCCCTTTCTCCCATTTTCAAGGCAGCTTCAGAAGATCGGTGAATGAGGAAGCTGCCTGTGGGTGCAACATAAGTTGTGGGGGAGAACAGATGTGGGCAGCAGGAGGGTGGCAGAGTTTAACAAATTTTAAATACTCAGCTTCCCATGACCCAAGCCAGAAGTAGCACCTGTATATGCAGAGCACTGTACTAAGTTTTTGGGAGCAGAAGATATAATGAACAGACTCCTTCCCTGCCCACAACGAACTTATAGTCTATAGAGAAGGGAGACAGACCTCAATACAGATAAATAAATTACAGATATGTACTTAAGTGATGTGAAGCTAGGAGGGATGAAAAACACATGAAGCACTTCAGGGCGACACAGATGGGAGTGGGAGAAGAGGAAATGGAGGGCTGGGAAGGACTTCTGGGGGAGATGGGCCTTCAATAAGGCTTTGAAAAGCGGGGTGGGAGTTAATTGTCTGACAGGGGCAAGGGGTCGGCGGTGAGATAGGTGAGATCGAGACACAATGAGGTTAGCATTAGAGGAGTGAAACTATTGTACTCTACTCTCCCAAGCATTTAGTACAGAACACTATGAGTGCTGAAAAAGTACCATTGATGAAAATGATGATGATGCCCTGACATTTCTCTGCAAGCCCAGCGTAATGCCAGCAGAAGCCAGTCTTGCATTTTTCCCCCTCACTTCCCTTCACTTTCCCTCGTCCCTTCTCTCTCTTGAATTCCACACCCTTTTTCTACTCACTTCCACTTCACCTTACTTTTACGCAGCCCAAGGTGACTACATTTCTGTTATCCTCTAGACTGAAAGCTCGTTGTGGGCAGGGCCCATGTCTACCAACTCTGTTGTATTGTACTCTCCTCAGTGCTTAGTACCGGGCTCTATATTCAGTAAATACCAGTGAGGGGTTGATTGATTCTGATCACCTTAGTAATAGCATTCATTTACATAGGCCAGTGCTCCAGTATAAAACAAACTCAATAACCAAACAGATTTCAAAAGTTTAAATAAGAGGGATGTGGGATAAACCAGGATTCCAGCAAAAGAAAGTGCATTTACTCCGCTTAGAAGGCTGTCTTTCAAAGCCTTACTGAAGGCTCATTGCCTACAAGAGGTCTTCCCTAATTCCCCCTTTCCTCTTCTCCCACTCTCTTCTGCATCTCCCTGACTTGCTGTCTTTGTTTAGCCCCACAGCACTATGTACATAACTGTAATTTATTTATATAAATGTCTGTCTCCCCACATCTAGCCTGTAAGCTCACTGTGGGCAGGGAACCTCTCTATTGTTGTATTACACTCTCCCAAATGCTTAGTACAGTGCTCCTCTCACAGCAAGCCCTCAGTAAATAACAACTGAATGAATTAGGTCTTCTCAACTTACAGAGTGCAGGGAATGTGTCTACCAGCTCTTTGTAGTATATGCTTCCAATCACTTAGTACAGTGCTTTGGACACAGTAAGAACTCTTGATAAATACCACTGAATGATTCATTGGTTGGTAAAGGTGAGGTGACTAACTCTGAACCATCTGAACTTTTGTATCTCTAGTTAAAATGCCCTACCCCCATTTTTCTACCTATTATTGTCCTGACTTTTATGTTAATTTTGTTACTTTTATTGTTTCATCCTTTCTTATGTGTCTGTTGTCCAATCCTTTGCCCCTTCCTTATGCTCCACTTGTGAGCCCCTTTAAAGCTACGGATGGTAAGTAAATAATCACTTTTAAATTGTTTCCCCGTGCTTTGCATGGTGTTCTGCACTTCAGAGTAGCATATTACTATTACTACTACTTCAGCTTTTCAATAGCTAACTCCAAAGGCTGACACAAAATTAAATCTCCCCACCCCCAAATCCCTATTTTATATCTCCCCGTCCTTTCCCCAGTAAAGTGCTCTCTGTTTATCCTTTACCATGATTTTACAGAACTATTCCCGTCAAGGCTACTCCAAATGTAATACGGAGAAAAGGTTGGATGGGTTGAAACTTGAGTGTCCCCTCCGGATTTCTGAGAGGAAACTCTCCTTTCTTCTCCCCTTTGCTTTTCATGCTTTGGTATGATCGTCACTCAGATGATGTCATCTTTCCCTCATGGCCAGACCCCTACGAAGAGCATTGGTGGTTCGAGGAAGGATTAGACCTCACATTCATGTGATGGAAATGGTGATGTCAGCTGCCTTTTCTTTGAATTCTCAGATTCTTGTGCCCAGTGGGAGTTTCTATGGCCATACCACTCTTGGCTTTCTGCTCAAAGCCTTCTCTTTTCCTCCTGCCCATTTTGAGTTCCAGGCCTTGGAAGGAACGATAGAGTTAGAAGAATGAATAAGAAGAATCATTATCACGAGTCTCTCAAAACCAGAGCAATTTTTCAACTCATGGAGGGAGGAAAAGCAGCATAGCCTCAAGGATAGAGCATGGGCCTGGGAGTCAGAAGCATCTGGAGTCTAATCCTGGCTCTGCCACTTGTGAGCTGTGTGAGCTCAGGCAAGTCACTTAACTTCTCTGTGCCTCAATTACCTCATCTGGAAAATAGGGATTAAGATTGTGAACCCCTTGTGGACTGTGTCCAACCTGATTAGCTTGTATCTACCCCAGTGCTCAGTACAGTGCCTGGCAGATAGTAAGTTCTTAACAAATACCTCAATTATTATTATTAGGGGGGAAAAGCCATCAGAGCCACCTGAAAGAGGATTTGGAATCAGAATCTCTGCTACAAACAGGGAAGAAAACTGTAGAATGAGGAGTTTTAGTAAATATTTCTGGAATGTTATAGTGCAATTAAGAGGGCTTCCAGGACTCAGGAAGGTAGGATTCAGATTCATCTCGCCATGCAAATGATTAAGACACAGGGTCTTTCTTGCCAAAGCTGACAGCATGTTTTGTTTTGTTGTCTGTCTCCCCCTTTTAGACTGTGAGCTCATTGTTGGGCAGGGATTGCCTCTATCTGTTGCCGAATTGTATATTCCAAGCGCATAGTACAGTGCTCTGCACACAGTAAGCGCTCAATAAATACGGCTGAATGAATGAAACACCAGAAGTTCTGCACTCTTGTTTGTACCATCACTAAAGACTGTAAGCTCCTTGTGGACAGGGAATACGTCTACTAACTGTTATATTGTACTCTTCCAAGTCTTTGGTACAGTGCTCTGCACACAGAAAGTGCTCAATAAATGACTGATTATTGACTGAAGCATGCTAACGCTGGACCAGACACCTTAATCGAAGCTCTATGCCAGGAAAAGAGACAGGTGTCTCAGACCCAAACACATGGAATCTAATTTTATTCCCCCATTTAAGCTCTGAGTCCTCTTGTGAGATAGGGACAGTGCCTAAACAACTTGTTTTGTATCTCTATTCTAGCTTGGCACAATGAGAGACGAATATTAAGTGCTTACAAATGCCATAAAAAAAATCACACAAGTAGTCCCAGGTCATCACTGGCTATGTGATGATGAGTTCAACCAAGGAGAATCTAAGATCTGGGAAGTGTTAATGTTGTTCCAGAAGCTCAGTCATGAACTTTCTTCTGGAAGAAAGAATACCAGGATTTTTTTTTTTAATGTGGTATTTGTTAAGTGCTTATTATGTGCCAGGCCTGCAATTCAGCTTGAGTACACCTCAAATACGATCACGAGGCATTTTTCTCACTTAACCAATGTGATCGGTTGAAAGCTGGGCTTTGTATAGCCCTGTTCTCTGTCAGATGCCCCTGTATGTTTAAAGAAGCAGCATGGCTTAGTGGATTGAGCACAGGCCTGGCAATCGGAAGGTCAGGTGTTCTAATCCCGGCTCTACCATTTGTCTGCTGTGTGATCTTGGGCAAGTAACTTCACTGTTCTATGCCTCAGTTCCCTCATTCATAAAATGGGGATTAAGACTGAGAGCCCTGTGTGGAACTGGGACTGTGTCCAATCCAGTTATCTTGTATCTACCCCAGCACTAAGAACAGTACCTGGCACATAGTAAGCACTTTAGCAAATACCATAATTATTAATTATTATTATCACAGTTCTGACCAGGGATGGAAGATGGTGATAATATTGCTCTCCTGAAAACCTCACGTAATCGCCAACAAACTCCTCTAGACTGTATCCATTCAGGAACCTCTGGCTGCAATAGAAAACACTTTTTCAAGGAAAATTCCCCAAGCTGCCTACTTCAGAAAGATGTAGACCAAACCGGCAGAGGTGCCATTTCATGTGGAATTAGGAGAGGAAGATATTAGTCTGGAGAATTGAAAGTGTGTGTACCTGCACATGTAACTGCTTGTTCTATTTTTTAGGCTTAACAGCTTTGCCGTAACATTTGTACATTAGCTAAATAGCATCTCAAGGGGAGTTGGAGATATAGCCTTGATGTCTCCTGATTGTACATGTGCGAGTTTGTGCTCTCAAAGGACAGTCCTCATAAAACTCCCTGCTGGAGGTTATTGTGCATATTGTAAAAGGACTGTTGCTAAGAGCAATTGAGCTAGCACCGAATACTTGCCATTTTTTTAAAAAAGATTTCCTGCCACTTGATTATGTTAAATGGGGATGTTTGAAATTTATACAGAATCACATCAAAATGGCACAGTAGTTATGCATCCTCAGAGCTGCTGCTTCTGCTCTATCACCCAAACAGTTGTAGACCTTTTACTGGGGATGGTTCACCAGAAACTATAAAAGAGCAGTTGCAGGGGAAGTCAAGAAAGCTTCGCCCCAGTGAAGCCTTCAGTGGAATTGAATAGACCCCCACCTGAATCCATGTTTGCATCAAAATGTACCCTCAAATCTATGTGCTTGCTGCTCTATTCCGAACTTTAAAAAGTGCATTCATTAAGCACTTACTATGTGCCAGGTCCTTAACTAAATGCTGGGGTGGATACAAGCAAGTCAGGTTGGACATAGTCCCTGTCTCCTGTAGGGCTCACAGTCTCAATCCCCATTTTACAGATCATGTAAGTGATGCCCAGGGAAGTGAAGTGACTTGCCTCAAGGTTATAAAGCAGACAAGTGGTTGGGTCAGGATTAGAACCCATGACCTTGTGACTCCCAGGCCCATGCTCCATCCACTATGCCATACTGCTTCTCAAAAGCAAGCAAACAATCCCTGCTAGCCCTCCCTAGATTGCAAGCTCCGAGGGCAGGGATGATGCCTTTTAATTCTTTACTATTGAACTCTCCCAAGTGCTTAGTGCAGTAGACTGCACACAATAAGCACTCAATAAATTCCACTGAATGATTGATTGACAGTCATCAGTTGTCATCAGCCCCTTTGCCCCCCAGTGCCAAGCTATCTTTGAGCCTTAAGGTCACACCTAATGGGTGGCCAATTGGTAGGAAGAATCCTCCCTTTGAATATTATGTCAGAATCATAACATCAGGAGGGGAGAATTAGGCTAAGAATGGGTAGTGCTTTATATCCTCTGTACTAACTCTGCCTCCACTCCCAACCTCAAATGCTTACATATATCATTTTAACCTCTGTTGCTATCCACTGCCTATACTTTATTTTCATGTCCATCCCCATCATTAGAACATATGCTCCTCAAAGGCAGGGATAGTGTCTAATAACTCTAGTGTCCTCTCCCAAGTGCTTAGGACAGTGCTTCACACAAAATACTTAATGCATATGATTTGATTGCTTTTTTAAAATGGTAGTTGCTAAGCACTTATTTTAACAGGCACAGAGAAGTTAAGTGACTTGCCCACAGTCACACAGCTGACAAGTGGCAGAGCTGGGAATTCGAACCCATGACCTCTGACTCCCAACCCCGGGCTCTTTCCACTGAGCCACGCTGCTTCTCTAAGCAATATTCTAAACCCTGCAGTAGTTATGACATAATCATTTGGGACACAGTCCCTAATAATAATTGTAGCTGGTATTTGCTATGTGCTTATTATGTGCTAGGCACTGTACTAAGCACTGGGAGAAATACAAGGTAACAATAATGATAATAATGTTGGTATTTGTTAAGCACTTACTATGTGCAAAGCACTGTTCAAAGCGCTGGGGTAGATAGAGGGTGATCAGGTTGTCCCACATGGGGCTCACAGTTTTAATCCCCATTTTACAGATGAGGTAACTGAGGCACAGAGAAGTTAAGTGACTTGCCCACAGTCACACAGCTGACAAGTGGCAGAGCCAGGATTCGAACCCATGACCTCTGACTCCCAAGCCCAGTCTCTTTCCACTGAGCCACGCTGCTTCTCTAAGTTCTTTAAGAGAATTAAGGATGGGGATTGGTGTAGTGGTTAGAGCACAGACATGGGAGTAAAAAGGTTATACGTTCTAATCCCAGCTCTGCCACTTGACTGCTATGTGACCTTGGGTAAGTCACTTCACTTCTTTGTGCTTGTTACTTCATTTGTAAAATGGGGATTAAGACTGTGAGTTTCATGTGGAACAGGGACTGTAACCAACCTGAGTTGCTTGTATCCACCCCAGCACTTAGGACAGCACCTGGTACAAAGTGTTTAATAAATATCATAATTATTATTAGGCACTTAGTGCAGTGCAGCACAAAGCAGGCACTCAAAAAATCCAATTGAATGAATGAATGACTCCACTGCTCACTGGTCTCATACTACTAACCCACAGCCCTGCATCAACACCACAGTATGTCTCCTTCACTCCTGTGCACGAGCCACAGAGCGCTGCTGGTGGAAATCCTCATATTAGGATTAGCCCATCCAATTAGGATTAGCTCATCCACCTCAACTTCATCCTCACATATTTTAACTCTGCCCTCTCCTCCACCCAGCAACATTATATGTCTATGCTTATTGACTCCCATATCCACTACCTACACCAGTTATTTCAAACATTCAGCTTCCTTCTCAAACCCTAGTCCCACTCTCACCCACCACCTTTTGCTCCTAGTGCCCTGGCCATGTACTTTATAGATAAAATTGAAACCACCAGGCATGACCTCCCTAAAACCTCCCCTCCTCCTTATCATAAGCTCCCAGTTCATACCAACCAGGACCTTCTGGGACCAAGGGAGCCTCAGTGTCACATAATAGAGTTCAAACCACACCTCTGATCAACAAGGTTGCTGTGAAAAGTTTTTTTTACTTAGTTTTACCACCACGCAAGGGAGTAACACATCCACATGCACTCACCTCACTTCACCAGGGGTCCAATACTAGTCTGTGGTCAAAGAAGCCATTTCTGCCAATGCTTCTTCTTTCTGCTTCCAAATGCTGCTGCCCTTAGCATGCTTCCATCTTGCTTCTCTGCATACTATCTCCAAATACACCCATACATGCCTCAAAACAACAGCCTTTTATCTGCCTTAGGCATGGCAGCTGTGGCTCTATGTGGCAGTCATTGATTGGCCCAGGCCTTTTACTGGGTAGAACAGAGAGACACAGCCCTGCCTACCTCCAAGCTCCACCCCCACAGGCCCACAATCACCTGCCTCAAATAGAGCCTCAGTGCTTTGTAAGTCTCTCGCTTCTTGTTGTTAGCAGGATCATAAACAGTCAATAAAAAGGCAGCTCACTGTGGGCTCACCACACTTCTCTCTAATCCCTTCCACCTCCTGCCCCTTCTTCAAGTCTCATCTTTCCCAGCAGTATCTCAAGAGGAGACCTGTCTCATTTAAAAGCCTACCCTCTCCACCTGCAACTCTGAGCCCATCCTTTGTACCTTATCAAAAGTTGCCAGCTCTCTTCTTCCCTTCTTGACCACCATCTTCAACTGTTCAATCTCCTATGGCTTCTTCCCCATTGCTTTAAAACATGCTCAAGTGTCTCCTACCCTAAAAAAACTCCCTCCTTACTCCCTATGGCTCCCTCCAGTTATTGCCCTATCTCCCTTTTAGCATTCATCTCCAAAATCTTTGAGCACATTGTCTTTTCCCACTGCCTTCCCTTTCTCTTCTCCAATTCTCTCCTTGACCCCCTCCATTTTGGCTTCTACTTCCTTCACTCCATGGAAACTGCCCTCTCTAAGGTTACCAATGACCTCCTTCTTATGAAATCCAAAGACCTCTAATCCACCCTAATCATCCTCGACCCCTTGGCTGCCTTTGACACCATGGACCACCTTCTTCTGGAAGCATTATCTCACTTTGGCTTCATTGACACTGTTCTCTCCTGCTTCCATCTCTTTGGCCATTTCTCTTCTTCTAATTCCAGCTCTGCCACTTATTAGCTGTGTGACCTTGGGCAAGCCACTTAACTTCTCTGTGCCTCAGTTACCTCATCTGTAAAATGGGGATTAAGACTGTGAGCCCCATTGGGACAGCCTGATAACTTTGTATCTACCCCAGTGCTTAGAACAGTGTTTGGCACATAGTAAGCGCTTAACAAATACCATCATTATTATTTTTCTCTTTATCTTTCATGGCTCCTCCTCTGTCTTCCCACCCACTAACTGTAGGAATGCCTCAAAGCTCAGTACTGGATCCCTTTCTATTCTCCACCTAAACCCACTTCTTTATCATCCTCTCCTATGACTTCAACTATCATCTTTATGTAGATGATTCCCAAATTCATTCATTCATTCAATAGTATTTATTGAGCGCTTACCATGTGCAGAGCACTGTACTAAGAGCTTGGAATGTACAAATCGGTAACAGATAGAGACAGTCCCTGCCCTTTGATGGGCTTACAATCTAATCAGAGGAGACAGACAGACAAGAACAATGGCAATAAATAGAATCGAGGGGAAGAACATATCATTAAAACAATAGCAAATAAATAGAATCAAGGTGATGTACATCTCATTGACAAAATAAATAGGGTAATGAAAATATATACAGTTGAGCGGACAAGTACAGTGCTGAGGGGATGGGATGGGAGAGGGGGAGGAGCAGAAGGAAAGGGGAGAGAAGAGGGTTTAGCTGCAGAGAGGTGAAGGGGGGTAGAGGGAGCAGAGGGAAAAGGGGAGCTCAGTCTGGGAAGGCCTCTTGGAGGAGGTGAGCTTTAAGTAGAGTTTTGAAGAGGGAAAGAGAATTAGTTTGGCGGAGGTGAGGAGGGAGGGCATTCCAGGACCGCGGGAGGACGTGGCCCAGGGGTCGACGGTGGGATAGGCGAGAACAGGGACGGTGAGGAGGTGGGCGGCAGAGGAGCGGAGCATGCGGGGTGGGGAGTAGAAAGAGAGGAGACAGGAGAGGTAGGAGGGGGCCAGGTGATGGAGACCCTTGAAGCCTAGAGTGAGAAGTTTTTGTTTTATGTGGAGGTTGATAGGCAACCACTGGAGGTTTTTAAGAAGGGGAGTGACATGCCCAGAGCATTTCTGCAGGAAGATGAGCCGGGCAGTGGAATGAAGAATAGACTGGAGTGGGGAGAGACAGGAGGAAGGGAGATCAGAGAGAAGGCTGACACAATAATCGAGCCAGGATATTACGAGAGCCTGTAGCAGTAAGATAGCCGTTTGGGTGCAGAGGAAAGGGCGGATCTTGGCGATATTACTTCTCACTTCTCCAGCCCAATATCTTCCCTTCTTTGCAGTCTAGCATTTTCTCATGCTGCAAGACATCTCTATTTGGATGTCAAATTTAACATGTCCAAAAAAGAACTCATCAGCTTCCCACTCAAATCTTCTCCTCCACCTGTCTTTTCCATCCCTATCAACAACAACACTATCCTCCCCATCACTCATTCAACCTGCATATTCAATTTGTCATCAAATCCTGCTGATTCTACCTTCACAACATTGTTAAAATCAACTCTTCTTGCTCCATGAAAACTGCTACTATACTGGATCCAAGCACTTATCACATGCCTCCTTGATTATTGCATCAACCTCCTTGTTGATCTCACTGTCTACTATATCTCTCCACTTCAGTCCTTACTTAACTCTACTGTTCAGGTCACATTTCTAAAAAAAAAGTTCAGTTCCTGTCTCCCCATCCTCAAAAGCCTCCAGTGGTTGCCCATCCACCTGCACAACCAATCGAAACTCCTTACCATCACTTTTAAAGCACTCAGTTACCTTGTCCCCCTCCTATCTTATCTCAGTGACTTCCTACTACAACCCAGCCCACTTCTCACTCTTTCAATGCCAACCTACTCACTATACCTCAATCAATCAAAGGTTTTATTGAGCACTTACTATATGCAGAACACTGCACTAAGAACTTGGGAGAGTACAGTACAACAAAGTTGGTAGACACATTCCATTCTCACAATGAGCTTAAAATCTCTAGTCTATCTCTTTACCAACCCCTAGCTCATGTTCTCCCTCTGGCCTAGAACTACCCCCCCCCTTCACATACAATAGACCACCACTCTCCTTACCTTCAAAGCCTTATTAAAATCATTCCTCCTCTCAGAGGCTTTCCCCAACTGAGTCCTCATTTCCTTTTCCCTCTCCCTTCTGCATATCCCATGCACTTGGATCTGTATCCTTTAAGCATTTGATAGTCACCCCATCCTCAGACCCATGGCATTTATGTACATCCCATAAATAATTTTAATTCCTCTCTCGCCCTCTAGACTGTAAGCTCATTTTGGACAGAGAACATGTCTAACAACTGTGTTGTTTTGGGCTCTCCAAAGGCTTAGTATAGTGCTGTGCACACAGAAAGGGCTCAAGAAATATCACTGATTGATGGATTGATTGATTGGAGGTGGTCCTGGAGAGATCAAAGCTCTAAAGGGAATGGAAGCATCAGGTCATGCCCAGTGTCAGCTCAGAAGGAAGAGAAGTAGGAGGAAATAGGAGGAAGAGGTATAAGAGAAAGAGGAGGAAGGGGAGGAAGGTTTTTGATGCACTAATTATCTATGAAGAGCCTTCTTTTCAACTCAACACAGCATTCTAAGAATGCAGATGATCTGGGGCCATCTGGGAATCAGGTTTGAAGAGAGATCAAATGACTCTATGCCTGATAATAGCAGCAGTGATGATAATAATAATAATGTAGTGGCTTAGTGGAAAGAGCCCAGGCTTGGGAGTCAGAGTCATGGGTTCTAATCCTAGCTCCACTACTTGTCAGTTGTGTGACTTTAGTCAAGTCACTTAACTTCTCTGTGCCTCAGTTGCCTGATCTGTAAAATGGGGATTAAGATTGTGAGTCTCACGTGGGACAATGTGGGTTTAGAACAGTTTGTGGCACATAGCATGTGCTTAACATATACCATCATTATTGTTATTATTATTATTTTTAATGTGCCAAGTATGTGCCAACTATGTGCTGAGTACTATGCTAAGCATTGGAGTAGATTAGTGGAACCCAGGTTGTCAGGTTCAGTTTCCTCTCAAAGCAGCCCAAATGGCAATGCTGACTGGACCAATCGACCCTCAGTACACCCAAAATAACCATTTCCACTCTTGATAATGGCAACCACTCTGAAGCTAGGGAGAGTGGTGGGAAAAGACTAGTTTAAGGGATTTCCATGCCTCCCCACAGGAAGTCTAGAAATAACCTCAGAGCAGATTATTACTGCTCAACGGGTGTGTGTGTGTATATGTGTGTGTGAGAGAGATAGAGAGAGAGAGAGAGAGAGAGAGAGAGAATGTGTTTGGGGAAATAGATTTCCCTTTGTCACAGAGAATGACCAATCTGGAAGCAGCAAGGCCTAGTGGATACAGCATGGGCCTAGGAGTCAGAAAGAGTTGGGTTCTGACCCCAACTCTGCCACTTGTCTGCTTTATGATCATGGGCAAGTCATTTAACTGCTCTGTGCTTCAGTTACCTCATCTGTAAAGTGGGAATTAACACTGTGAGTCCCATGTGGGACAAGGACTGTATTTTAATTGCTGAGCTTATATCCACCCCAAGAGCTTAGAACAGTGCCTGACACTAATATAAGACTTAACAAATACCATTTTAAAAAGTACTGAATGCCACTCAGTTTCTAAAGATCCTAAATACAGCACATGCACCCAGCACAGCCTCGCCTCTTCGATCACCTGAGGAAACTAAGAGTGCAATGAGCTAAGAAGGAGAAGAGCTCCTGGACCCATGAGAATGAGGGCAGGAATGTATCTGTTAATTGTTATATTGTACTCTCCCAAGCACTGAGTATAGTGCTCTGTATACAGTAACTGCTCAATAAATATGACTGAATAAATGAAGGGATCCACTAGGAGTTCGGAACCATCAGGAAGCTGATGGCTTGGCTAGATACTGTGAGAAAGCCAAGAGGATGTCCCATCAAGAGCCAATACTTTGGACAAAGGCCCAGGACATTCTTCCCTGGGTAAATATAATAAGGGTTGCATGCTAGAATTTTTTGCGGGGTGACTCAGAGACTGTCGAGCCAGCAGATGTCTCTTTTGGGTAAAATCAACCCCGAATGGCCCACTGAGGATGACTAAATCCTAGGGTGGATGTGAGCTTAGTATCATTTGTCTACTAGCTGGGCCTTAGCTGCCACCTGATAGGCTTAATCAATCTATCAATGGTGTTCATTGAGTGCTTACTAAGGAATGAGTACTATATAAAGCGCTTGGGAGAATGTAATACAACAGAATTAACAGACCATGCTCCTGTCCCATAATGGGGTCGGCTCTAAAGAATTCAGTGAAACCTATTTTTGTTGTCTTCTGCGCATGGTTTGCTGTTTTTCCCAATGTTATATGGGTGGCAAAGACTTCTGAGAGAAATTGTGAATGTATTTAGACTATCATGAGCAAAGTTTTCCATCTTTGATGTCAGCACGAACATTCCATGATGGAGTGAGTTGGTTGTGTCTCTCTGACTTACTCCCTTTATTCCTACTCCCCACTCAGCCTCACAGCACTTATGTACACATTTTTAATTTATTTACATTAATGTCTGTCTCCCCCTCTAGACTGTGAACTCAATGTGGGCAGGGACTGTGTATGATTATTGTTATACTGAACTCTCCCAAGCACTCAGTACAGTGCTCTGCACAAAGGAAACACTCATTAAATACGATTGAACAAATTAAAATGATTGAACCAAAAATATTTTGTGGGCAAAATGGCCATGAAAGCAGAAATGGAACTGTTGGTCCCCAAATTCCCTGGGTTCTGGTTTTGTTTCTCACAATGTCTTTTTCTCCTTCCAAAACTCTCTCCTTTATTTTCCTTTCTTCAGAACTTTTGACCAGCAGTGTGGTATAGTGAAACGACCATGGGTCTGGGTTATAAATCTAGCTAGGATCTCATTTCCTCTTCTTCCACTCCCTTATGGGTGACCCTGATTTACTCCCTTTATTCATCCTTCCCACAGCTCCTCAGTACTTATGTACATATCATGTACAATACATGATTGATTTAATCATATTAAAGTCTGTCTCTCCCCTCCAGGCTGTATGCTCATTCTGGGAAGGGAATGTGTCTACCAACTCTATTATGTTGTTATATTGCACTCTCCAAAGCAGTTAGTACAGTGCTCTGCACACAGTAAGCAGTCAAAAAATAAATATGATTGATTGCTTGAACAATTCTATCTGTTGTGAAAGTCACTTAACTTCTCTGTGCCTCAGTTCCTTCATCAGTAAAACGGGGATTAAGACTGTGAGCCCCACGCAGAACAACCTGATCACCTTGTATCCCCCCAGCGCTTAGAAAAGTGCTTTGTACATAGAAAGCACTTAACAAATACCATCATTATTACTATTACTTCATCTGTAAAATGGAGATTAAGGCTGTGAGCACTGTGTGGATAGGGATTGTGTCTAACCTAATCATTTTGTACTGACTCCAGCACTAAGTATGGAGACTAGCACGTAGTCTGTGTTTAACAAATGTCACCTTAAAAAAACAAAACTAAAAATAAAACAAAACAAAAAACCCTGATTCTATCCTAGAATCATCTAGGGCAGATACCTGATCACCCCTCTTATCTATGTTACTCTAGATGTAAAGCAGGATCCAAAACTGGGTATTGAGTATTTACACGTGTCTCATTTTCATTCTTAGAAGAAAAGTGACTCTTCCCTCCCCTCCACCATCAAGACCAATCACTATATGTTTACACTAACTTGGAACATTATTTCCAATATTAATAGCAAATGCTTAATGAAAAGTGCCTCTGAAAGAATATCTCAACCCCAAATTTAAAAAAAGAAACAATCTATTTTCATGTGATATGTGTATCAATATGTTTCCAACATTTCTACCTATATATTAATGTGGTTTGAACAAATTTAGCTTTAAATTTTTTTCCAAAGAAAACTCAGTTATATCGAGACTTTCTTTACCAAATTCAGCTTGGGGTAAATTTTAGAGAAAGCAACAGAAGGCCCTGAAACCCGAGAACTTAAAATAAAAGAGGATGTGAAAGATTTTGTGAAATTTCAGTACCCATAAATATTTTAAAATCATTAAATGTTCACCAGAAAAATCACATGGCACTTGGATCTGTACCCTTTAAATACTTGATATTCACCTCCTCCTCAGCCCCCTTGCACCTATGTACATAACCATAATTATTTTAATGTCTCCCCCTCTAGACTGCAAGATCCTCGTGGGAAGGGAACATGTCTACCTAATCTGTTGTACTGTACTCCCCAAAGCCCTTAGTACAGTGCTTTGCACGTAGTAAGCCCTCACTATATGTCATTGATTGATTGATGATCTTGGATGATTAACTATAAACTCAAAATGAAGAGCTTCACCCTATAGTGCACTAAAAGAATATATCTGTATACATTATTTTAAGAGGATTATATCCCTGAAATATGTAGATTCAAAATAATAAAGAAAATCCTCTTTTATATTTGCTTGGATTTTATGCTGAATTTTATTGAAACATACTTTGAAAATCAGTCATTTTAGTATCCATTTTTATCAAATTATAATCTTTTATCACTTAATAATAGAGGAGAAGAAGCTTTTTAAGCACATAACAAGCATGACATTTTGATGGAATTCAGTTTGAGTAATAATTTTATCAAATAATGTATTTCTTTTTAAAAATACCATTTAATAAAATATTACCCACAAATTGGGCAAAATGGAAAAGAAAATGTCATCTTAAACCATCCACCCCTCCCTGAGCGAAAGAGTATGAAGTACTGTGGGGGTGTGCTTTAAGTGTTGACACATGTTTGAGATATGTGAAACATGGATGTGATGAATTCATTAATATGTTAAGACAGTTGTCAAAAGATAGACTATACACACACACAATATATATAATATACAAATGACAGTCAAATAATATTCAATATTTTCACAAGAATAAGATGGTATTATACATGTATATTTAATATGCTAGAAATATAGATCCATCCATTCATTCATTCAATCAATCATATTTATTGAGCCTACTGTGTGCAGAGCACTGTACTAAGTTCTCGGAAGAGTACAATACAGTAATAAGTAGACACATTCCCTGCCCACAACAAGCTTACAATCTAGAGTTGGGGAGAAAGAGATCACTTCTGATAAATTAATTACAGACATGTGCATAAATCCTGTGGGGCTGGGAGGGGGGAAGAACAGAGGGAGCAAGCTGGGGTTACACAGAAGGGAGTGGAAGAAGAGGAAAGGGGGGTTTAGTTTGGGAAGGCCTCTTGGAGGAGATGTGCCTTCAATAAGACGTTGAAGGGGGGGAGAGGAACTGTCAGTTTTGAGGAGGCAGGGCTTGGCTGGACATGGATGAGAGGTCATTGGCGAGATAGACAAGACTGAGGCAGAGTGAGAAGGTTAGCATTAGAGGAGCAAAGTGTGTGGACTGGGTTGCAGTAGGAGAGTAGCGAAGTGAAGTAGGAGGGGACAAGGTGATTGAGTGCGTTGAAGCCTACTGTGAGGAGTTTTTGTTTGTGGAGGTGTAAGGGCAGCCACTGGAGTTTTGAGGAGTGGGGAATCATATCCTGAATTTTTTTGTAGAAAAATGATCAGGAGAGCAGGGTAAAGAATGGACTGGAGTGTGGAGAGACAGAAGGCTGGAAGGTCAGCAGGAGACTGATGCAGTAATCCAGGCAGGATAGGATGAGTGATTGTATTAACATGGTAGCAGTTTGGATGGAGAGGAAAGGGTGGATTTTAGTGATGTTGTGAAGGTAGGACTGAAAGGACTTAATGATGGATTGAATATGTGGATTGAATGAGAGAAAGGAGTCATGAATGATACCAAGGTTACTGACTTGTGAGACCTACACTGAGGGGAAAGTCCCTGGGAGGACAGTGTTTGGGTGAGAAAATGAGGAGTTCTGGCTTTTTTGGGTTTCCAAGGGAGTGGATGTAGATGGAGAATAGAAGGGGAGCCAGAACTGAACCTTGAGGGGACTCCCACAGTTAGAGGGTGGGAGGCAGAGGAGGAGCCTGCAAAAGAGACTGAGAATGAGCAGACATAGAGATGAGGAGAACCAGGAGAGGACAGAACCACTGAAGCCAAGGTTGGATAAAGTTTCCAGGAGAAGGGGGTGGTCCACAGTGTCAAAGGCAGCTGAGAGGTCAAGGAAGATTAGGAAAGAATAGAGGCTATTGGATTTGGCAGGAAGGAGATCATTGGTGAACTTGGAGAGGGAGGTTTCTGTGGAACGGAGGGGAAGGAAGACAGATTAGAGAGAATATAAAACAGCAGGATTAGACAACTCGCTCAAAGAATTTGGAGAAGAATGGTAGGAGGGAGATGGAGGGATAACTGGAGGGAATCATGGGGTCAAGGGAAGGTTTTTTAGGATAAAAGAGACATGGGCATGTTTGAAATCAGTGGAGAAGAAGCTACTGGAGAACAAACAGTTGAAAAGGACTTTTATGGAGAGAAAAAGGGAGGGGGCAAGAGTTTTGATAAGGAAAGGGGTTGGCTGCAGAGGTGGAGGAGGTAGATTTTGAGAGGAATCAGGAGATCTCCTCTAGAGATACTGATGGGAAAGATGGGAGAGTTGAAGAGGGGGCTAGAAGTGGGGAGGGACTGGGGAGAGACAGGGGAGATTTTAGGGAAATCACAACTGATAATGTCATTTTATCTTAATAAAGTAGGCGGCCAGGTCACTGAGGGCAAGAGTTGGGGAGGCGGGGGGCAGGTGGCCTGAGGAGAGAGTTAAATGCCTAGAACAACTGGTGAGGGTGATGGACACGAGTGTCAATAGGAGTGGAGAAATAATTTTGCCAGGCAAAGGTTAGGGCAGAGTTAAAGTATGCAAGGATAAACTTGAAGTGGGCCAAGTCAGCCTGATATTTAGATTTCTGGCAGCAGTGCTCTGCAGCTTGTGCACAAAAATGAAGGAGGTGGATTTTGCTGGTGATCTTTGGCTATGGGTTAATGGTACGAAATCAACAAAGGGATAGGGGAGAGAGTGAGTAGAGTAGAAGTGAGTAGAGAGGGTGATGTTGAGGGCGTCAATGTGGTCATCGAGGGAAGGTAATTTGGGTATAGAGGCTAAGTGGGGTGTGAATTGAGAAAAGTGGATGCACTCAAAAGATAGGAGGTCTCTGTAGGGGAGTAGTACAGATTTACGGGGAGGCGAGTGAGGAGGTTGTAGTCAAATACAGAGATTTCAGAGTTGGTGAGGGTAGAGACTGTGCAGAAGCTAGAGATAATGAGATCCCGTGTCTGTCCAAGTTGATGCAAGCTAATCAGGTAGGGCACAGTCCCTGTTCCACATGGGTCTCATAGTCTAAGTAGGAGGGTGAATATGTATTGAATGTATTTACAGATGAGGAAAGTGAGGCACGGAGAAGTTAAGTGATGTGTCCAAGGTTACCCAGCAGGTAACTAGAAGAGCCTGGATTAGAACCCAGGTACTCTGACCCCCAGGCCTGGGCTTTTTCCAGTGGGCCATGCTGCTCCTTTCATAATCTCGAGCAAGTAGTGAAGAGCTTGTTAACTGCAGATCACAAATTCATCTGAACAGGCAAGTTTTGCACACACGAGTGAAGACAAAATAATGATTCTCAAGGACATAATAAGGCAGGAAATAGAAGCACAAATGATAAAATGTGATGAAACTTCAACAAATGGAGGGTAGGAAAATAGATGGTAAAACCCATTCTTTCTATTTCAATCCTCAGCCTTGGGAATTCCAGCTATAGAAGGGCTGATATTCTTTAAAAATACCTAAAAATATACAGCTAGAGGGTTCAGAATTCCTGAAATTCTTTTCATCTGCTTCAGCTACATGAAGAGGCTTTTTGAATGCAAAAACATTTGAAATAGGATAAAAAGGACCCCACCAGCACCCCTTCTACGACTGGATCATTTATCAAACCCAGGTATCATTTATCCAGAAAGAAATTCGCCGAGTGAGTTTAATTCTCTCAGGGCCCAAGGTTAGTCCTAGGCACTCTGCAGTAACTCCTCTTACCACTAGGGGACCCTCTAATGTGCTCTGCCTTTGCGTCTCCTACACTGCGGCAATGAACTGAACGGTTCCCTGAGAACTCAAATGCTTAGTCCTCTTCCCTGAGGACCTAATTTCCAGAGAGCAACAAAAAGGGAGAAATAAATAATTGGGATCAATACGATCCTCTGTTCACTTTTTATTACCTTCGATTATAATAATAATAATAATAATTACGGTATGCATTAAGCACTTACTAGGTGCCACGCACTGCTCTAAGCCCTGGCGTGGTTACACGGTAAGCAGGTTGTCCAGGTGAGGCTCGCAGTCTTCATCACCATTTTACAGATGAGGTCACTGAGGCACAGAGAAGTTAAGTGGCTTGCCCAAGATCACAGAGCAGACAAGCAGTGGGGTGGGGATTGATGATTTTTAAATACGTGGTTTAGTAATTAGCAGTAGAGATTTTTTAGACCATAAAGCTATTTAGAAGAAAATACAGTTAATTGTTAAAGTGGGGCAAAAATGTTAAAGTTAATCAGTCAATCAATGGGGCAAAAATACTAAGCTCATTGTGGGCAGGGAACATGTCTAGCATTCTCTTCCCAGTGCTTAGTACAGAACTCTGTATACAGCAAGTGCTCAATAAATATGACTGACTGAGTGATTGCATGATTGATTGAATAATAGCACACCACACATTCTATTTGGAGTGGAGGGCCTGTTCTAATTTTACCACCAACTCAGTAACTTTGTGTAAGTCCCTCGACGTCTTTGTGACGAAGTTTCCCCATCTGTAAAATTGAATTAATGCCACCTACTTATCGCAGAGGGATACTGTGAGACTGCATGAGATAGTATACAGGCATTAGAGCACCTGCAGCCCCTTGGAGGAAGTGTTATTCCAGCCAAATTAACTGAGCATAAGGTTCAGCTTGTGCACGTTCGTGAAACTTTAAATCACTGCAGGCCATTTTCACATTCAGCAAATTTGAGATCTAGTCATATCCCCAGAATTGGCATTGAATTTTCAGTACCATGTCACCTGGCACAATTCAGCCCACCAGACCTTGCCAAAATCAAATGGAATTTTGAGGCAAGCCTTCCTATTACTAAGTGTGAACTAACCAGTGGGGGCAAGCAGATTCCTGCTTGGCTTCAGCTATGGAAACCTAACTCCTGTAAGCTCCTTTTTAGACAAGAGCAAAACAGGACCCCTAGATAACAGGCACCCACTGCTGCTTTTCCTTAGAAGTGGTTCTCAAATCCTCAATGAAAGAAGGAATAGTTGGCAAGAATCAATCCCTGTTTCGCACATGGACGCCTGGTTTATTCCTTTCCAAACATTTTTTTTCTCCAAAGGGCAACTACTTTTCTGATGGTTCAACAAAAATACAACTGATGAGTACATTTTTTAAAAGTCTTAATTTCCTTTAGAAGAATGGCTGACTGTTCCTGGGCAACAATGCATGCACTTTCCCAACTCTCTCTGACCTAGAGTTCTAGCAATTATTAGATCACAGTTTCTCTCAGCTAGGATTAAAATGCCTTACATCTGTGCAGCAACAGAGGAAGACCTCAAGATTACAATATATTTGAACAAGAAGGAGCTAACTTTTACGTTATTTCTATTCTTCTTCCTTCTTTGTTGAGGATGGATTCACGCTGGGCTATTCTCTGTTCTGGTTACCACCTTTATCATGAGAATGAGATGCTGGAATTTGAATGCTGCCTATATCCTG
Source organism: Ornithorhynchus anatinus (assembly GCF_004115215.2). NCBI lineage: Eukaryota > Metazoa > Chordata > Mammalia > Monotremata > Ornithorhynchidae > Ornithorhynchus > Ornithorhynchus anatinus. The sequence continues at coordinate 38,398,407 of NC_041737.1, read as the reverse complement.
AGAGAGATAATAGCTGAGTTCCCTACTGCCTCTTGCCCTTTAGGACATCTGCGGATCTTTCCCATTGTCTACCATGTTTTACAAACACATTTTGTCCCATCTGCTATCTGGGCCATGTCAGAAAAAAGGAAGCATCTTTTCTTTTCCGTGCACTGCCTTGCCACTAAGCTGAGGAGTGTCCATGGCAGGGCAGGATCATGTTTCATTCATTCATTCAATAGTATTTATTGAGCGCTTACTATGTGCAGAGCACTGTACTAAGCACTTGGAATGAACAAGTCAGCAACAGATAGAGACAGTCCCTGCCGTTTGACGGGCTTACAGTCTAATCGGGGGAGACGGACAGACAAGAACAATGGCAATAAATAGAGTCAAGGGGAAGAACATCTCGTAAAAACAATGGCAACTAAATAGAATCAAGGCGATGTACAATTCATTAACAAAATAAATAGGGTAATAAATATATACAGTTGAGCAGACGAGTACAGTGCTGAGGGGATGGGAAGGGAGAGGAGGAGGAGCAGAGGGAAATGGGGGGAAAAGAGGGTTAAGCTGCGGAGAGGTGAAGGGGGGGTGGTAGAGGGAGTAGAGGGAGAAGAGGAGCTCAGTCTGGGAAGGACTCTTGGAGGAGGTGAGTTTTAAGTAGGGTTTTGAAGAGGGGAAGAGAATCAGTTTGGCGGAGGTGAGGAGGGAGGGCGTTCCAGGACCGCGGGAGGACGTGGCCCAGGGGTCGACGGCGGGCTAGGCGAGACCGAGGGACGGTGAGGAGGTGGGTGGCGGAGGAGCGGAGCGTGCGGGGTGGGCGGTAGAAAGAGAGAAGGGAGGAGAGGTTGGAAGGAGCAAGGTGATGGAGAGCCTTGAAGCCTAGAGTGAGGAGTTTTTGTTTGGAGCGGAGGGTGATAGGCAACCACTGGAGTTGTTTAAGAAGGGGAGTGACATGCCCAGATCGTTTCTGCAGGAAGATGAGCCGGGCAGCGGAGTGAAGAATAGACTGGAGCGGGGCGAGAGAGGAGGAAGGGAGATCAGAGAGATGTTTGATTTTGAGCAAGGACTTGGGAGTCAGGAGATGTGGCTACTAGTTCTGGCTCTGCCAATTATCTGCTGTGTGACCTAGGGAAAGTCATTTAACTTCCCTCTGCCTCAGTTTCCTCATCTGTATAATGAGGGTCAATGCCTGTTCTTTCTCTTACTTTGACTGTGAGTCTCCTGTTGGACAACGACTGTGCCCAACCTGCTTAACTTATATCTACCCCAGTGCTTAGAATAGTGCTTGATATATAATAAGCACTCAACAGATGCCGTAATCAGTATTTGGGAAACTCCTTTTCTAATAGAAAAAACACGGGGCTGGGAGTCAAAGGCCCTGGGTTCTAATCCCAGCTCTGCCACTTACTTATTTTGTGATCTTAGGCAAACCACTCAACTCCTCTCTGCCTCTGTTCCCTCATCAGCAAAATGGAGATTCAATACCCATTATCACTTCTACTTACTCTGTGAGCCCCATGTGGGACCTAATTATCCTGTATCTATCCCAGTGCTTAGTACAATGCTTGGCCTATAGTAAGCACTTAACGAATACCACAATTATTATTTCAAGGTAAAGCTTTTTTTTTTCCTCTGGAAAAGCCAGTTACTGGCTGATATAATGAAGGAAACATTCAGCAGATAAATAAACCTTAATTTTCACGACTCACTTCTCAAAAACTGTGGCTAAATATAGGACATTTGCAATACTAAGTGTATACAAAGTACACAAGAAGGCCTTCAGTCATTGCCATGGGAGGGAACCCGGGTTAATGGAAGGATCAAGGGAGTGGATGTCAGAAGACGGCGGTTCTGACATTTACAAGTTGTTTGACCTTGGGAAAGTCATTTACCCCCTCTGTGTCTCAGTTTCCTCACCTCTAAATTGGGAACAAAATGTCTGTTCTCCCTCTGTCTTAGAAGGTGATCCCCATTATGGAAGTACTTTGTCCAGTTTGATTAGCTGTTGGGCACACTGTAATCTCTTAATAAATGTGTTCATTGGCTCACTGTGGGTAGAGAATATATCGGTTATATTGGTTATATTGTACTCTCCCAAGAACATGCTATAGTGCTCTGCACACAGTAAGTGCTCAATAATATGATTGATTGATTGATTGATTATTATTATTACTCCAGCATTATCAGCATTTATTTAGTGCCTATTGAGTGCAGAGCACTGTATCAAATACTGAAGAGCAAGCAATGAATAAATAGAAAATAAGATCCCTGTCCACAAGGAGGAGAAAAGTAAGCACAGATCATAAATATACAGTGGGAACAAGAGGAAAAACACGAAGGTAACTGATTTTAATAGACGTGATAATGAATAAGTGAATAAATGAACAAAAAGATGCTAAAGTGCTTATGGTAGCTGATGGTGTAACCTGATTTAGGGAGGTGGAGATTATTCAAAGAATGACTCCTGGAGGAGTTATATTAATAAGAGCACTTTGAAGATGAGGAGAAATATACTTTAGCAGATCTGAGGGTGGAGAGAGTTACCTGCAGGGGAAAAGACATGAGCAAAGGAATTAAATTTAGGAAAGAAAACTCAAACATTCAAACAAAAAAGAGGCTGGGATAAGTTAAACCTAACAATAATTATAATAATCATTATATTTATGGTATTTGTTAAGCACTTACTATGTGCCAAGCACTGTTCTAAGCAATGGGGTAGATATAAGTTAATCAAGTACAAGTATCTAGGTTAGATGCACCAATGCTCAATATAATAATAATAATAATAATGTTGGTATTTGTTAAGCGCTTACTATGTGCCAAGCACTGTTCTAAGCGCTGGGGTAGACATAGGGGAATCAGGTTGTCCCACGTGGGGCTCACAGTCTTCATCCCCATTTTACAGATGAGGGAACTGAGGCACAGAGAAGTTAAGTGACTTGCCCACAGTCACACAGCCGACAAGTGGCAGAGCTGGGATTCGAACTCATGAGCCCTGACTCCAAAGCCCATGCTCTTTCCACTGAGCCACGCTGCTTCCTTCCTTTCAATATGACTAAGGGTGGCTCAAATCAGTACTACAAAACATAGAGAATCGGACTGAATTAGAGAATTGTGAAACAGCGTGACCTCGTGGAAAGAGCACAGGTCTGGAAATCAGAGGATCTGGGTTCTAATCCCAGCTCTGCCACTTGCTTGTTTTGTGACCTTAGGCAAGTCCCTTTACTTATCTGTGCCTCAGTCTCTTTAACAGTAAAATGGAGATGCCATACAATACCTCGCTGCTACCTAGACTGTGAGCCCCATATGGGAGAGGGACTGCATCCAACCACTTTAATTGTATGTACCCCAGTGCTTAGGACAGTGTTTGACACATAAAAAGTTCTAAACAAATAAAATGATAATAATAATAATAATACTAATAATAAAAGAAGTCTCTATATTTCATCCACCTATCGGAGCACTAGTAGGCTCGGACTTTGTAAATTACTCGCTAGACTGAACTTCCTGAATTTTTTTTTCTCTCTCTCTCCCTCTTCCTATCTCCTGCTCCCTTCAATCATTTCAGGTTGGAGAAAATGAGTAAGGCTCATTTCTTCTTTCCTCAAATATTGCAGCCTGTCTGGACCACCCTCAAGTCATCCTGTCATCTGCTCTCCTTCCCTTCCCCTCCCCTTCCAGTGACTGCAGAACTGTTTCCTATCCAGATCAATCCATCCTTTTCCTTTCCTAACCCCAAGTGTCCAGGATCTGCTCGACCCCAGGACTCAGAACAGCACTGCACATATAGGCCTCAGCTATGCTGTGGTTGACCATAATGGTGCCTCTCTCTTGGCTTGTTGAGGAGGCTTCACCAATGCATTTCCCCTAATAATCTTGGGAAAGAAGCACTACTGGATATTAGGCCTGCTTTTATCCGGTTTTGTAGGCAGGGATTGTAGGGGAAATCTAGATTTAATACCCATCCAAGATCATGGGCCTAGGAGTTAGAGTACCTGTGTTCTAATCCTGGCTCTACCACTTTACTGCCATATGATCTTGGACAAGGCACTTAACTTCTCCATACCTCAGTTTCCTCATCTGTAAAATGGGCATTCAATAACTGTTCTCTCTCTTACTTCAGACTGTGAGTCCCATAAAGAACAGGGACTGAGTCCGATCTGTTTATCATATATATATATATCCCAGCATATAATACAGTGCTTGGCATAGAGTATTATAGTTATCATCATCATCATCCGGTATCTAGATCAAGCTGATGTTTACCAAGACTTTTTTTGAGAAATAATAACATAGAATATAGTAGTGATGTACTGAGTAGCACTTATTAAACATTACTGTGTGCAGTACACTGTACTAAGTGACTGGGTAAGCACAAGAGAAGCATAAAATACGTCTCCTTCTGGAACTTATCAGAGAACCTACAACTGCTAAAAGGGAACTTCATCATTTGAGTTTATGTGGGACTAAGAGAATTTATCATCCCTGTTTAGTCTTCTTGTTTAGAGGTTTCAGTTTGGCTTATTTTATTGTCTTCATTAGTGCATATGCAGAGTAGTTTCACTTTCAAAAGAAGAAAAACAGAGACATTCCATTTGAGACATTTTCTTTAAGGATGCCTCTTTCCTCCTCCGTATGTACTTTACCAGGACATCTTACAATTGCATTTGGAAGTTAGAAATACTTAATGAAATGTGATCATCTGGATTTGAGCTGTGGCAATATTTAGTAAAACATCTCCTATCAAATTTATATTCAAATAGAAAAATCTCATCCCATTAAAAGGTTATTTACATATTCATATGCTCCTCCCTTCAGGCATAGATCCCAGCCCCCTCTTCACAGATGGATCTAGTGATGAAACACAAAAACAAACATCTTTTGAGGGGAAACGAGACATCAGATGGTAGAAAAAAAGAATTCCCCTCTTTCCCCTCCCCTCCCTAAGCCCCTGCTATAAATCGTAGGCAATCAATTTCTTCAAAAATAAATGTTCTGGGAGTTAATCATTCAGCACAATTGCATTAGAACTTCAGATAATTGTCATTTCACTTGGAGTAGCCCATGATATTAAAAAAAATCAGCTAAAAAGTAGGAAAAGGAACCAATGGTCTGTGAGTTTTGCTTCTATGGAAAGAGGGTTTAAGACCTTACAGGCAGCTCAGTTGTTTCCCCCTGAAAAATAAAGTTAGTGCTGCTGTGTGATTTAAGGTCCCTTGGTCTCCTGTTATGAGGGTCACCATTTCTTGTTACTTCCAAGTCCACATTATTCGTAGTGTCCTTCATTAGTAATGTAGAGGAAAGGGACACTTAGGAAAATCCCTCCCCTCCAAAGAAAGGAAGAAAGGGAGATAATGAACATAAACAGAAAATGGAAAATAGAAAGAGAAGGAGATGTGTAGAGTGGGGAGATTATGATGGATTGGAAATAGGTATAGAAGGAAGAAAGAAGGAAGAAGGAGAAAGGAAATTCAGGGAAATAAAAAGGAGAAAAGGCCTTGAAAATGAGATGTGGATTTTTCCAATATCACCAAAATCATAGCTGCTCCTAAAGGGCTTAATCCTGGTCTTTCCTGAAAATAAGGATTCTCTAGACATCTGTTACCTTTTATCTTTTCCTTGCAAACATCTGATGTATTTTTGATGCTATAGATCACTGTTGAACTTCTTCATATTATGTAATAGCAGGGGGAACGTCTCACTTCTAAGAGAGATGCTGTAGTTTATTCCTGTGTCATCTTATTTCCCTTAAAGACATATCATGACTTTGGTGACTTCTCTTATTTGGTCTCTTTAAGATTATTCCCATCTTGGTGGGCTCTTTTGAACATCCAAACTGTTTTACTTAGCATACCGTCTGGGCAACTTCCCATCCCTCTAGAGGCAAACTAGCTGTTAAAACAACCTCTCAGACGAATTCAGGAATAGACATGCATATTTTACGGGGGTGGGGTTGGGAGGGAGTTCCTGGAATTCCAACACCCATCAGCTGCCAATTAATGTACCAGACTCTGAACATGGTCAGTGATTCTGGGACTTGTAGTTCCAGCACACTTGGTTGGATTTTGAACATTGTGAGCTTGTGGAGACTTCAAGGTCAGAGACCATAAGCCCTAGAAACCCTCAGGACATACGGGCCCTCTCTCTGTCTCCCACCCCATGTGGTCTTGGTTCTGCAGGGTGCCAAACCCTTGGGCTGCTCAATATCATGGTTGACCTACAGCTGTTTCACTCCTCTCTGTCCTTGGGAGGCCTAGAGGATAAGGCATGCTTAATGAGCCATGAACGTTCATGTCTCCTGTTATATAGGAACTGACTGTGGAAGTAGAAGACACTGGAAACATGGTGCAAAGCAGCAGGGAGTTTGGTTGCTGATTTGCCCAATCCAGCCTACAGCCAAACTCCCAGAATCCTTTGATCTATGAGAAACGTGTTGTCTAAACCGACTATTATTCTGCCTACTAGCAGATCCATATCTGGTCGCTTGACAATGTGAAGGCACTTTAAATCATAATCTCCTTACAGTTAAGCCTTTAATGATGCTGAAAACACAGGCCAGAAAACAGAGTGGATAACCAAAGCTCAAAAGAAATGTGAATATCGGAAACATCTTACAGTAGCTTAATAATAATAATGATAATTATGGTATTTGCTAAGCATTTACTATGTGCAAGGCATTTTACTAAATGCTGGATCGGATACAAACAAATCAGGTTGAATACAGTCCCTGTCCCACGTGTGGCCCACAGTCTCAATCCCCATTTTACAGATGAGCTAACTGAAGCACAGAGAAGTGAACTGACTTGTTCAAGATCACAGAGCAGACAATTGGCGGAGCCAAGATTAGAAGCTATGACCTTCTTACTCCCAGACCCATGCTCTATCCTCTATGCCATGCTGGCTTGACCACTGCCATCTAACAAGGGCATTTGAATAGCTGTTGTCTGCACCTCAACCTATTTTGCTTTTAGCAGGGATCTATGAAATCTCAACGGTAGATTCACTGATGAATAAACCCTAACACAAAAGTCTCCTAATCAGAGACACTCAGAAATTCATAGAAACCGCCAAACGAATTTTAGTGGGTTTTATTGAATAAACCGGTTTAAAGAAATAAATCTTGTCATGAAGAACCTGTAGGGCTCTTGGACCAAGCTCAGTTAGCAAATTCAGAATCACATTCATGGGGCACATTTCTGCAACATTCTTGTGCACATATCACTTCATTCCTCATAACCTCCAGATGGATACCTAATACTCTCATCAAGCAGAAACTCCTGACCACTAGCTTAAAGCTCCCAATCTTTGCTCTTGGCCACTCATACTCCAACTTGCACCCTCCGTTTCTCTCAAGGCAACCCTCTAATTGTGCTTCATTCTCGACTCACTTGTCTTTAATACCTGGCCCACCCTCTTCCACCTGCCTGGAACTTCGTCTCCCTTCGAAATTGGCCAGGTGACAGATCTCCCCATCTCCAAAGTCATGCAGAAATAGTATCTCCCCTAAGAATTTTCTGATTCATTTTTTCTTTCTTCTCTTCAAATCCCATACTGGATTACTCTATCAGCCTCCTTTCTGACCTCCCAACCTTCTGCCTCTCCTCACTTCAGTCCATGCTTCACTCTGCTGCTCGGATTATCTTTCTACAGAAAACATTCAAGGCATGTCACCCCCCTCCTCAAAAATCTCCAGTGGTTGCCTATCAACCTCTGTATCAAACAAAAATTCTTCAGTTTTGGATTTGAAGCTTTCCATCACCTTGCCCCCTCTTACCTCACCTCCCTTCTCTCCTTCTACAACCCAGCCCACACACTACGCTCCTCTGGTGCTAACCTTCGCTAACCTTCTCTGCTTAGAGAAGCAGCGTGGCTCAGTGGAAAGAGCCCAGGCTTGGGAGTCAGAGGTCTGGGTTCTAATCCCAGCTCTGCCACTTGTCAGCTGTGTGACTGTGGGCAAGTCACTCAACTTCTCTGGGTTTAAATTCCCTCATCTGTAAAATGGGGATTAACTGTAAGCCTCACGTGGGACATTGTGATTACCCTGTATCTACCCCAGGGTTTAGAACAGTGCTTTGCACATAGTAAGCGCTTAACAAATACCAACATTATTATTATTATTATACCCCAAATATCACCTCAGCACCTTTGTACCACCAGATGAAGATTCATCCAGCACTTCTGTACATTTATGAACTCTACTCTTTCAACACTCATTCATTTATCCATACTTTGATTTGCCCTCCTATCTTTTGACTACTTTTCCCTCATTATATTGTAAACTCCTTGAGGGCAGGAATCCCAACTTCTATTTCTATTGTACACTTCCTAGCACATAGCTAATGCTCAGTAAGTACTATTGTTTAATTGATTGACCTAAACCACGTGAGTTTGCTAAACACACACTAGGAGTCTTGGTTGAATTTAAAAAAGAGGTGTAATTTACAAATTTTTTTTGCTACTTTGACTCAAACCTCATGCACAAGTTCAAACCTACAGGAACTATCTTGGTCTAGTGAGAAGGAGTGTGGCCTAATGGAAAGAACAAGGGCACAGAAGTCGAAGGATATGGATTATAATCTCAGCTCTGCCACTTGACTGATGCCTGATCAAAGACAAGTCGCTAAACTTTTTGTTGCTGTTATGGTATTTGTTAAGGACTTACTATGTGCCAAATACTGTACTAAATGCTGGGTAGATACAAATTATTCAGGTTGGAAACAATTCCTGTCCCACATGGAACTCATAGTCTTAATCCCCATTTCACACATAAGGTAACTGAGGCCCAGAGGAGTAAAGTGACTTGCCCAAGCAGACAAGTGGAGGAGCTGGGATTAGAACTTCTCTACACCTCAATATTCTCACCTGGACAGTAAGGCTTAAATACCTGTTATCCCTCCCCCTTAGAATGTGAGGCCCATCAGGGACAGGGATTGTGTTTGACTTGATTATCTTGTATCTACCCCAATGTTTAGTACTGTGCTTTGCACATAATAAGCATTTAACAAATACTGTTATTATTATTACCTGGTAGATTCCATTATGTGAGCAAGTTTCGAAGAGCAGAGGTCTGAGTGGCATAATTGAGGATAATCAGTCGAGCTACCCACTGATCTAAGTACATTGCTTGAAGGCTTTATCTGTGCACTGATTGTTCCAGCCCATAGAGAGAGCTTTCTTTACCTATTCCTCTAAGGAGGCTCTTGAACATTATTTATACCAGCTGGCATGAGAATGACATTACTCTCCCACAGGGTGTCATGTTCAAACAGGATTACCATAATGTAATCCCATAAAGTCTTAACAAAGTATGTCATCCTTATGCCCATTTTACAGTTGAAAAAACTAAGGAATCTTACATTCACCTGCATGGGTTGTGTTTTGAAATTGTCCAAAAATATCCAGTGGCTTCTCATTGCCTCTCACGTAGAACAAAAAACTCCTGACCCTTGCTTTCAGGCTCTCCATCAACTCTCTTAACTCTCTCCACTCTGCTACTGTTTCTTTCCCTTCTCTCATTCCAAGAAAGCCTCCTAACTCTCCCTCTCTCAGTCCTCTCTATCTTCCTTTCTGACCCATTGGTCTTTGTTTTTCCCCCTCCCCTCTGAGCTTAGCCACCCCTTCAAATCCCTTTAATCAAATTATCTCCTTTAAAAATGATTCACTTAGTACTTCTCCTATCTGTGAAAAACATTTTATCCAGTTTTCATTACACCCAACTATAGGACGTTTGTCACCTTATGCCTATTATCTCTCTTCAGTATAGAAACGTGCCCTTGAGAACAGGAATCACGGCTTTTCTTTCTGAAAATCTTCAAGCACTTCTTACAGTGCTCTGTACCCGTTAGGTACTCAGTCAATAGTAATGATGATGATGAAGATTATGATGATGATGGTGATACTGAGGAATAAGAAGTGGTAGTGATAAGGTTGATGATAAAGATGATTTCAAAGGAACTCGCAGAAACTCAACAACAGAACAGGGATCACAAACAATTTGAGGGTTGCTACTTTCAGATAGTTTCAGCTTGGAAACACTTGGAAGAAAGACAGATATAGCAGAGACTAATCTAAAACTGCTCCAGTTTGAGTTTTTAGGTCCACTCTTACAGCAGGGCATCTGTCTGATTGCTGCAACAAAATCAGCCACCGTACAAAGTCTTATTAAAATGCATCTCCTCCAAGAGGCCTTCTCCAACTAAGCCCTCATCTCCCTAATTATGGAGGTGTATATAAGTGCAGTGTGGATGAAGAGGATGGTGAAATCCAACTGCAAGGTTGACCCAGAAGAGAGTGGGAGAAGAGAAAATGAGGGCTTAGTCAAGGAAGGCCTCTTGGAGGACATGAGCCTTTAAAAAGGCTTTGAAGGTGAGGAGATTGATTGTTGGATATGATGAGGGAGGGTGTTCCAGGGCAGAGGCCAGACATAGGTGAGAAGTTGGCAGTAAAATAGAAAAGGCTGAGGTACAGTGAATAAATTGACATTAGCAGAGCAAAGTGTGTGGGCTGTAGTTGGAGATTAGTGAGGTAAGATAGGAGGGGGAAGGTAATTGAATGCTTTAAAGTCAACAGTAAGGAGTTTCTATTTGATGTGGAGGTGGATGGGCAACGACTGAAGGTTCTTGAGGAGTGGGGAGAGGTGGACTAAATATTTTTGCACAAAAATGATCCAGGCAACAGAGTGAAGTATGGACTGGAGTGGGGAGAGACAAGAGACAGGGAGGTCAGCAAGGAGACTGTTACAGTAATCAAGGCAGGACAGGATCAGTGCTTGGATTAACACAGTAGCAGTTTGGATGGAGATGAAAGGGCAGAGTTTAGTGATGTCGTGACTGTAGAACCAGTGTTATTTAGTGATAGATTGAATATGTGGGTTGAATGAGAAAAATGAGTTGAGGAAAATGCCAAGATTACAGGTTTGTGAGACAGAAAGGATGGTGGTGCAGTCTATAGTGATGGGAAAGTCAGGGGGAGGGCAGGGTTTGAGTGGGAAGAAAAGGGATTCTGTTTTGGACATGTTATATTTGAGCTGTCGGTGGGACATCCAAGTAGAGATTTCCTGAAAGTAGGAGGAAATGCAAGACTGCAGAGAAGGTGAGAAATGAGGGCTAGAGATGTAGATTTGCGAATCATCTGCATAAAATTGATAGTTGAAGCCATGGGAGTGACGGAGTTCTGCAAGGAAGCAGTCGTAGGTGGAGAATGGAAGGGACTCTGAAGTGAACACTGAGGGACTCCCAAAATTAGGGGGTTGAAGGCAGAGGAGGAGCCTGCAAAAGATACTGCGAATGAGCAGCCAGAGAAATAGGAGGGGAAACATGAGAGGATAGTGTTAGTGAAGCCAAGGTTGGATAATGTTTTCAGGAGAAGGGGGTGGTCAACAGTGACAAAGGCACCTGAGAGGACAAAGAGATTTGGCAAGAAGGAGATCATTTGTGACCTTTGAGAAGGTTGTTTCCATGGAGTGAAGAAGGCAGAAGGCAGATTGGTTGGAGTCAAGGAGAGAATTGGAAGAGAGGAACTGGAGACAGCAGGCATGGACAATTCACTCAAGAGTTTTGGAGAGGAATGATAATAGGGAGATGAGGTGATAACTGGAGAAAGCCGTGGGATCAAGGGGAGGGTTTGTTTTTTTAGGATATGTGAGTCATGAGCAAGATGGAAAACCGTGGAGAAAAAGCCACTGGAGAGCAAACAGATGCAGATGGCCATCAGAGAGGGAAGGGAAGCTGCATGGGCCTGGGAGTCAGAAGGACCTGGGTTCTAATTCTGATCCATTGCTTATCTGCTATGTAACCTTGGGCAAGTCAGTTCACTTCTCTATGCCTCAGTTACTTCATCTGAAAAATGGAGATTAAAACTGTAATCCCCACGTGGGACAGTGACTATGTCCTACCTGATAACCGTGAGCAATATCCCAACGCTTAGGACAGTGCCTGGCACATAGTAAGTGCTTAATAAACACCATAAAAAAGGGAGAGGGCAAATGCTGTTAAGATGCAAAGGGATGGGGAGGGATGCACAGGTGGAGGTGGTTGATTTTGAGAGAGGCAGGAGATAACATATTAATGTCTGTCTCCCCCTCTAGACTGTAAGCTCATTGTGGGTAGGAATTTGTCTACCAGATCTGTTATATTGTCTTCTCCCAAGTGCTTAGTACACAGTAAGCACTCAATAAATGCAATGTATTTACTCATTGCATGCTTCAGTTAGTTGGTCTAATAATAATAGTAATAATAATAATAATGGTATTTGTTGACCACTTACTATGTGCCAAACACTGTTATAAGCACTGGAGTAGTTACAAGGTAATCAGGTTGTCCCAAAGGTGTCTCACATTTTTAATCTTCATTTTACCGATGAGGTAACTGAGGCATGAAGAAGTTAAGCCACTTACCCAAGATCACAGCAGCCTAGTCGCAGTCAGGATTAGAACCCATGTCCTCTGACTCCCAAGTCCGTGCTGTTTCCACTAAGCCATGCTTCCTCCCCAGGTCTACTATTGATCCTGCCTGAAAAATAGACCCCAAACTCTCCCCATCTCACAGTCAGTTTGTGGGGAATCAGGGGGCCTTCCTACCTGGAAATGCTTCATGGCTGCCCTCCATTTTGCTAATCTTCTATTACTTCCATTAGATTGTAGGCCCCTTAGAGCAGGGATCATCTCTACCAGCTCTAATGATTGTACTGTCCCAAGCACTTAGTAGAGTTTTCTGCACCCATTAAGCCCTCAGTATATACCATTGATTGACTGATGCCAGGAATGTTTGTCCCAGCTGTAGCAGGTCAAAAAGGTTCAGGTCCATCCCACAGGAAGAAAAAGCAATTTCAGGCTAGAGGGTTTGCTGCGGCTGCTGCTATAGCATAGTCAGAGGGTAAGGGTAAAGTGAAAACTAGTGGGGTTTATCTCCCATAAAAATAATAATTGGGGTATTTTTTAAGCACTTACTGTGTGCCAGGCACTATTCTAGATAGAACAGTGGAGTAGATAGAAGATCACTGGGTTGGGCATGGTCTCTAGACCACATGAGGCTCACAGTCTTAATCTCCATTTCATAGATGAGGGAACTGAGACACAGAGAAGTGAAAGTACTTGCTCAAGGTTACACAGAAGACAAGTAGCAGGGCGGGATTAGAACTCATAGCCTTCTGATTCCCTGCCTTGTGCTCTGTCCATTACAGCATACTGCTTCCCATCCTTGAAGAAGGTTGAAGAAGGTTTCCCTATCTGCCCATCTTAGAGAACACTTGGAAGAGCACACAAATGGAGTTGCTCCACTTCCACATCTTCTCATTATAATTATTTTTTATAATATCATTATTATCATTATTTATTGCATTTGTTATGAGCTCACTGTGTTGATACCCTAGTTTAAGTGCCGGGATAGTTACAAGTTAGTCAGGTTGGACACAGGCCCTGTACCAGAGAGGGCTCACAGTCAAATAGGAGAAAGAAAAAGCATTAATTGAATCCCCATTTTACAGATGGGGAAACTGAAGCACAGACAATTTATATGACCTGCCCAAGGTCACACAGCAAACATGTGGAAGAGAGAGATTAGAACTCAGTTCTTCTGACTCCTAGTCCTCTTTCTATTAGGCCATACTCTTCAGAAACTAATGAAGCTAGTCACCCTTACTTATCCAGACTGTAAGCTCCATGTGGTCAGGAAGCATGTCTATCCATTGCACTGCACTTCCCCAAGTGCTTAGTACAGTATACAGTACAGATACAACCATCTGGGGTCTGCCCCAAGCTAGGGAACGGGGGTGGAAGGGAGAAGATGTTCTGCCCTGCTGTTGATGTGTCAGGAAACCACAACTGAGCTATGTTCCTCATCCGGGCCCTGAGGCTTGGTTAGGGCAAGGAACATTTGTGATGGACGTCCTCTATATAGATCTGCTGGGGTCTTTGACTTGGCCTCAGAGGACAGGAGTGGCACCTTAATGAGCCCAGCCTGGCCCGGGAAAGAGCAAGATGTGTGTCACTCTGGGGTAGACCCTCTGGCATTGGTTGAGTGATGAGGAGTGGGATGAGGAGGAAGGGAGACTTTCTGCCCTATCCCTCTCTGAAGAGCTGTAGGGAGTAATAGGGGGAGCAGAGTTAGGGAGCTGAGCTCCTGGGTCCGGCCTCTCAGCAGGAGCCACGCTTCCAATGAACAAAACCCAGCCCTTCCTGATGGTAGTGTCATTCAGACCTCAGGGAGGGCTGACTGCAGAGAGCAGTTTCTTCTCTATCTCATTCTGCTTGGGAAATGAAACATAAATTTACCTTCCAATGACCTTCTTCCTCTCCCTCCCCACCCCCCACCCCCTGTCATGACCCTGCTCAGTGGAGGTCAGGGGGAACTGTGGAATATGAGAGGGAGAGGCTCTGATTTCATTTGAAGCACCAGGTTAGCAACAAAATATTTATTTCCAAATCTGCCCACGCAAAGGGTAAGACGAGGTTAATAAGAATGGAAATGGAAGGTAATTAAGGTAGAAAAGATATCCAATAAAATGGAAAACAAATCAAAATACTGTGACCGTTAGGTCAAAGGGTCTCTACGACAGCCTTTTGGCTCTTGATTTTTCTCCGAGAGCATTTTCTTTCTTGAAGGGGAGGAGAAACTGCATACTCAAATTCCAGACCTTCCAGGATCCAGAAGTAATCATCTGAACCAGCACCCGGCTTCCAGACAGGTGAATGAACTACACTGAGAAAAATTTTCCAGGAAGGGACACCAAAAACCTCTTTTGAAATCTTGTTTCAGAATTTTAACCTTCAACCAGGAGGAGCTTTTTCCTTGGATCCAAATGAAATCGCTCTCTGGCAAAATTAAAATAATTTCCTCTCATTTATTCCTCAGCAGACACATTTATTATCCACATTGAGTGCCTTTTGTGTCCAGAGCACTGTACTCAGCATCTACTGTTCACAGGGCACTGTGGTCTGGAAGCAAATGACAAAGGTAGACCTCCTCAAAGGTCCTCAAGGAGTTGAAGATCTAATGACCATAGGGAACAACTGGTTGGTATCCGCCTCTCTAAACCATTCCAAGACTTGAAGGCAGTTATTAAATTTAAACCACCCAAATTCCTTTGACTTTTCCTTACAAATCTGTTTCCCCAACATACAGTTTCCACACGGGGGAAAAGGTTCTCTGGACCTCCTCTTCTTGAGCTAAGGAAGTGTTACACAGAGGAGCAATGACCACCACTGTTACTCCCTAACGTTTTCCTCATGTCATGTCCCACGGTGAATGAATCAGAGCAGGAAAAGGGAGGGGAGGAAAGAGGAAGGGACGATGGTGTGAACTGGAGCAAAATACTGAGACAAGATGTGAAGAATGGATTTACGGGAGCTAGTGGGAGATGAATGTAGCTGGGGAAGACAGTTTGGAAGGGCAGGTTAGTTGGAAAATTGAGGGGGGAGCTCTGTATCCAGAGGAGATAGGGAAGCAAGGAGCAGAAATGCCCATGTGACATAACTGACTCGCAGGCAGAAGACTGCCTTCTCATATGTTCCCCACCAGGAAAATTCCAGAATGACAACCAATAGCAGGCCTGCTCTCTGCCCCTACAGAGAAGTCAGAAGCTGGAGTCTTCCTTGCAGTCATGTTCCTGATGCTTTTGATGAATCCCTCCTGTCTCCCACTTCCTGCTTAAATCGCCTCTAGAGCCATAGTTCGACCCTGGCACCTGTCCTGTGGGAGGACCACTCAAATCTCTTGGATTCTCAGTCAGGAACCCAGATGTTCTGGACTCCTTTTCTTGGATATCAGGCAAGCTGCTACCAACCAACATTTTGATAGATGGAGTGAAAATGAATGAGAAACATATGGTTCAAATTTCCCTTAAAATATATATATATATATATATATGTATATATACATATATATATATACATAGGGATAGGCTTTACAATCAAGAGAAAACGTGCTTGGCAAAGCACACTGAAGCTTTGGTTAAGTCCAAAATGTTTGAAAAATTGTTCGAAAGGTTTTTTAGACCCACCAAATCATCATTCTCCAAATGTGAATGCATCTATTTCTTCTCCCACTCGATCTCTAATTCATTCAACTGACTTGTGGGGGGAAATGCAGTACGGCTCAAAGAACAGTTGGCTGTCCCAACTCCAGTTAAATTCTAAGGCTAGTTCAAAATGTACATCTAGAAGAGTGGGAGCGAAGGTGACTCTTTTTTTCTCTAATAGAAATCCAGTGTTTCAAATCTGGTTCCCTTTTCCCACTACATGTGGTGTACAATCTCCCATCTTAAATACCCATCCAAGAGTATGTGAATTTTTTAGCTTCATAGTCTAGACAACATAACCCCCCTAAAGATTACTTGGACCCAATTCATTCTGGGAATATGGATCTTCCTCCATAAATACTTATTTTCAGGATCAAACCATATTTGGCCTACTGGAAACAGATAAGCCTTGGAGTCTGGAGATCTGTTTCTAGCTTGCTGTGTGACTTGGGACAAGTCACTGAACCCCCTTGTGACTTATCTGTAAAATACAGATAAAATACTCACTCTACCTCTAAGACAGGGAGCCTGGGTGGGAACAGGGACTGTGTCTGACCTGAACTTCCTGTACCTACCCCAGGATTTAGTATATAATAAGCATTCAATAAATTTTGAACTGAAAACTCAGGTTAGGATCTGCAGACCAGCTGAGATTTATTCCTGGACCACAGACCTCTTCCTTCTTCTGTGGAGGTGAGTCTCATTTTCAAGCCTACCCGGCACTGAATTTCCTGGCCCAGGCATTCCCACCCACATCCACCATAAAACCCTCTGGAGCTTTTCCTTGGCCAGCTTGGTTCTGTCCATTTTCAGCTGGGGTTGGTAGACTTCATCATGTACCTCATAGAGGAACATGGAAATGCCAGAAAGTTTGAAGGGAAGTAATGATAATCATTAAGGAATGAGAAAACAGGACCTTGGAGGAGAAGCTAAAGAAAACATGGTCATTTCACTGAGAGGGGACTGAATATAATGGTAATAACTTCGGACTGACAGGCGTAGAGAGAACACTTGAGTCCCTGCCTGCCCAAGAATGTGGAATAAAGGCACAAACCCCTCAACATATTTCTATGCTCCATTTCAGTATTAACCTGAATGAGATAGATCTCTTCCCCATCCTTTCCTCCCATTCATTCCACTCTGAAGCCCCATCTAAGTCAGTCACAGCGGGCCAACGGGCTTTGGGATGCTGCACCTGGGCACCCATATTTGCAATGATGAATCGGAGGAAGGTTAGCTTTCTGCTCTCTCCATCTGTCCTCCTCTCAGAGTGGCCTGGTGCTGTCTTGCACTAACCCAGGACAGCTCTACCACTGACACCCAGCTAAAGTAGGGTCCTTCTCTTAGTTCAAAGACTTTCACCTTTCTCCTATACAGGGTGGTCCCCCCATTGTGGCCCAGCACCTCTGGATTCCTGGGATCATGCGGTCAGGACAAAATGCGCCACTGGCAATGCTGTGAGAAAAACGACCTAGAGCACTTGTTTAAATTTTATAATAGTTGGATTTTTTTAGATTCAAATCCCAAAAAACTAGTGGCAGCCTTCCTAATCCTACAAGACCTGAAAGAGTATGAAAACTGACTCCTCTGCATCTTACTTCATCTGAAGGATAGGCTAGCTTGCTCCATCCAAGGAGCAACACTTCATCAAGGGCTCACTATTCAGCATTTTTTGTGGGCTTGAATGAAAAGTGGGGCTATCTAGTTAGAGTAACTTCTGAACTGTCCCTCTGGAATGGGACCTAAGATGTGTTAAGACCACTGTTTTTCTGGGGGAAGGGGTGCGAATGGGCTTTACAGGGACCACATATGATGCATGGAATAGTTATGGCACATCATGTATGGCGACACTGGGGCCATCTCCCTGGCTCCATTAATAATAATAACAATAATGGTGGTATTTGTTAAGTGCTTACTATGTGCAAAGCACTGTTCTAAGTGCTTGGGGGATACAAGGTGATCAGGTTGTCCCACTTGGGGCTCACAGTCTTAATCCCCATTTTACAGATGAGGTAACTGAGGCACAGAGAAGTTAAGTGACTTGCCCAAAGTCACACAGCTGGCAAGCAGCAGAGCGGGATTCGAACCCATGACCTCTGACTCCCAAGCCCGGGCTCTTTCCACTGAGCCACGCTGCTTCTCTATTTGTACCCATGAGAACCCTCTCCCATCCCCATTTGTAATCTACCTCGCCCTTCCAACCTCCAGTCAAGCAAGAGCCCTGAGGATCACTTCCATCAATAATCATTCTTTCCCTTTCAGTTAGTACTTCTAATTGACAGGACTATTACCAATGCTAGTCAAACAATCCATGGTATTGCCTGAGGGCTTGCTGGGTGCAGAGAACTGTACTAAGCACTCGGGAGAGTACAGTACAAGAACTGGTAGACATGATCCCTGACCTCAAGAAGCACTTAAAATTTTCTTCATATCTGGCATCTTCTTTCCTTAATATCATTCAACCAATGTTCCAGAGGCTTTAAATTCCTTTTCCTCATCAATACAGCTTCTGAACCAAGGATCTCAGAAGCATGAACTTGGGGGAGGAAGGTTTGGCATCAAAAATGTAAACCAGACAAAAAGGCATCTACCTCCAAATCCTTTATATCAGCACACTGTACTGCACTTACTGTTCTATCAAAACTTCTTTCGAGGTAGTACCAGCCTCCTTTCACCACTCACTGGTCCTTAGAAACTTGAAGCCTATGAAGAACCTGCTAAATTCAGATTCCATGGAGGCTTCTAATGAGAAAACAAGTAGGGTATTGTCAGATAAAACACCTGTACCCCACGTGATCAGGTAAAGAAACTCGTTAAAGACTGTGAACCAAGAAACCAAGTCTCACATAAGAAAGGAAAGAAGGCAGCAATTCTGAACACGTTTCAGACTTTTTAATAGCCAGTGAGTGGTTCTCTGGCTAAATTAGTAAAGCAACATGGTCTACTGGAAAGAGTAGGGAACTGGGAGTCAGAGTTCCTGTGTTCTAATCCCAGCTCTGTCACTTACAAGCTGTGTGACCTTGAGTAAATTACTTAATTTTTCTGTGCCTCAGTGTCTTCATTTGTAAAATGGGGATCCGATGTCAGTTCCCCTGTCTACTTAGACTGTGAACCTCATGTGGGACAGGGACTGTTTCCTATTTGTTTATCTGGTATTTACCCCAGTGCTACTGTATTTGAAGGTGTGAGCTGGGGATTATGCATTACTGTTCAATTATTGACACTAGTTCAGACCAGGAAACTACAGTACTTTAGAATATTACAAATGACATAGGAATAACCTTTTTCAGAAGGCTAATTAGATTAATTCCTTTCTTATCTGAATTAGGAGACTAAGTTTTGGAGAGCAACACTGCTAGCATTTTAATCCCTCTGTGTCAGTGAACACAGGTAGAATGCTTTTCGGTTCCAACGTTAAGCATTTTCAGATGACACTTAAAAAAAAAAAGATCCTTGTGAAATCAATCCAAGATTCAACCAAATAAGGAGTTTCATAGCTCAAATTAACCCTTTGTCCATGAAAGTCACAGTCTTTCACAAACCTGCCTGGAGTAACCCAGCAGGTAATACAGAGCCCCGTCCTTTGCAGTTTCCTGAAACTAAACACTTACTGAAGTTGGTTTATTCCCTGGTGAAAGCCAAATCAATGACAACACAGTCTATCCCTCTGAATCAGTAGAATGAATAAATTAAAAGTGTGCCACAGTAACATCGCCCAACTAAGGAGATCTCCTGTCTGCTCTGCGGAGGATGTCAAACCCTCATGCTATCTTTTCGAGGGGAGTCAACTCCAAGTTTGTGTGTCCCCGTCCACTCTACCCTTCCATCAGGCAATGCAAGTGGAAATAGAAAAGTAGCTCTCTAATTAATCAAAGTCAGATCTGCCTGAACGCCTGGAGTTGCTGCTGATCCTTGTCCCAGCTTCTCCCATGTTCTCTCTCTATGTTTTTACCTTGAAAACTTCTGCTCTGAGCTGGGAACGCCTGAAGGGCTAGCACGGTAAGTCAATGTGAAATTATCTCAGCAGGAAGAAGTTGCTTTTCAGCTTAAATGATTTAAGGCAGCAATTTTTCACACTCTCAAACTCTGACAAACGCACAGATTGCCTCTCATGTTTGACTTCAAAATATTCAAAGAAAAGCTATTTTTATTAAAAACACTCTAGAGAAAATTGTATGTCACTTGTTCTCTGCTATAACTTCATTTCTCCTGACAGTGACAATTTTCACCTCAGTACAATTTCTTTATTTTTTCCAAAGCTAATTCTGCTTAATATTAGTATTTATACAAACTCATATCAACTTGTCTCTGTGAAATGTTCAAGGGTGTCAGGTAAATGTTGCTCACTGCCATTCATCTTCTTTGGTGTTCCAAATAATCAATAGATTAAAAAGTGCCCTGACTTACTTTGGCTATTATCGTTTTATTTGTAAGGGAGAGCTTAACAAAAGTTAAACCGTTTCATTTGACAAAACTCTATCTACAATGATGGCCTACCTCAATGGTAGTTCCTGTTGGAAGTGATTCTAAAAGTTTACATCAATAAATCCATTTGTTCTGTGCCTTTAAGGCAAGTGGGTAATTCAGTTCGTGTTGTGTTTTATGCTGCTTACATGTTAATCAGATTACAGAAGATGTCATACTGCACTGCAACATCATACTGGCTTTATTATGAATACTAGCAATGCAGAAACATCATATTATAATCACTTCAAAAAAGAAAGGTATTCTGCATATTTTCATATGTGTTTATAATTCCACTAAACCTCAGTAGACTCAAACTCAGTGGGGACAAGAGTGACAGAAGGTTTAATATTCCAGAGACTGCTGAAATGGTCGTGCACTGATATATAGCAGAATTGTTAATATGTATTAGGTTACTTGTGGCCTGTGACCTTAAAGCATTATCTTCTGGCCTCGTCACGTTTCCATGAGAAAAAAAAAGTAACTAGGGATCAGTGAATCTCCTCAAATCATGCTGAGTTAAGTTTGCAAAGTTGTGCCCAAATCAAGTGTTTGTTGACAGTGATATCCACAGACATAATTTATAGCAACCGAGCGTGTACTTTTAAATATAGATGCCAACTATCGTACAACCTTACTTTTTTCCTGCAGATGCTTTACTTCTAATAAAGCCTGATCATTTCATTTAATTTACATCTACATCAGAGAAATCACAGTTTAATTACCTCATGAACTTCTTCTCTACCCAATGTCTGGATCAGGTCAAGTAGAGTACATCAATAGGACACAGCTCATAGGTTTCTGTGGAGACAACTATCTTAGCTTACTCAGCTCCGTGGCTGGAACCCGATAAGCACTTGTCATTATTTGTCTGCTTTTAAGGGGAAGTGTGATTTCTGCTTGGAAGGCAGAGACATGACTGTTTTACTTTCCCTTTCTTGAAGTTCACTTCTGGTCGGGCCACCGCCGCAACAAAAAAATTCAGATATGGTACAGAAGACTGAAAGGGTAATTCTTCCTGCAAAGCATGTCCATAAATACTTCTCTGTTGTATCAAGTTTCTGAAGTTTAAACAATTTAGGGGAAACTCAAGCTCAGCAGATACAGGAAGATAGGCCCTCCTAAAATAGTTTTGCTGTGGTTTATTCGTCACCTCACAAATAAAATAAAAAGTTCTTAAATGCCACCTGTAGCATTTTAGGGACTATTAGCGTCCACTTTAAAGTTTAATAATCAGGAAGGATTTTGGGGTTTTTTTGGGGGGGAGTGTCATTTTTAAATAGAAGTAGAGATGTCACTCATATTTTCTTTTTCCCTTCGCAATCTAAATTGCCCTCCGTAATAGGACGGTAGAACTTTTTTTTCCCCTAAAGAAAACACCAACAATAACTAGCTCATGAGAAGTTATATGCTGAAATGGCAGAGGGGATCTCTTTTTCACTGTCAGAGCAGAATTAGCAGAGAATCAAGAGATTCCTGAATATCCTCTCACCAATGCTTAAAACTTCATTTCTAAGTCTCTTTTCCAGATGTTTTAGAATAACTTCAAGTCTTTATTTAAAATGTAGCCATTTTAGATACTGTGCAGACACCGGTGAAAGTGATGTTAAGCTAACGGAAACCTTAAATTAGACATTAGTCTTTAATGGACTTTTAAAAAGCCAGTGCTTTTTATTAAGCGATTCTCTAGAGAAATTTGGCAAAGGTGTTCACTTAAACTTGAGGTCTTATTAAAGAGAATACTCTACTCAACTGTCCATCGAGTTTCATTCTTTACCATTTTGTTACTAAAGTTTGAATAACTGAATATATTGTGCAAAGCAAAAAATCCTTTCAGTTAATGTCTATACACATACACAGTGCAATACATGCACTGTTTACTCTCCAAAATATACATATACATATGTATATGTATATTTTGGTATGTTTCTCAGAGATTAAAATTTGCTTCAATTCCACTCCAAAGGTTATGGATATTAGTCCATTAAAACATGTTTAATGTTTTCTCCCTCACTTTACCATCCCACGGTTAATATTTAATTATCCTTTATTATGATATGTGATTCATGGATAATTCAAAAATACATAATATTTTCCTAACAAATGGAAACCGAGATGAGAAAGTTGATTTTTTTTTAACATTGTGAAGTTGTATTTTGTTATGTGTTTAGAAATAATTCAGCAACACCACTTTAAGTAATCCTTTGGTTCAACCTTTGTCTTTGTAGTCTAAACATTTTTGTATTTAAAAAAAAAAAAAGCTTCTCTGGACTTTTTCAGTGTGATATATGCCAAAGAATTGGACTAAATGATACAAGCAGGAAGGGAAAGTCTGCATTAGTGACTATTTATATTGGCAAGAACTGACAATTTTATAAAAGAAAAACAGACACAGAGGCTGCTCTCTCCTGAAACGAAATCAGCTCCACTCCATTTCTTTCAGGAAAACATCATGCCCCAAAATGATATAAATCAGTATTGATATCAATGAGTCTCAGAGCAAAAAGAGACAAATGAGCTCTAAACTGTGGTAATTCAATGGCTCCGAGTCAAGTTTACTGTTGTCGAGTTTCTACTAATCATCATAAAAATTCCCAAGGAAACAATTATCCTGAAAACAATCAAGACAGTATATCTTTCTAAAGGAGAAGATCGATTTAACAACAAACATGAGATTTATCTGTATTGATTAGTGGCCATTCTGTGTAATTTTCATGAATTATGTCTGGCATTCATTTCCCAGTAGAAATTTTCCTAGTGATGATCAAAAGGAAGATCACAAACTCCGCAGTGATCTTTTGTGTGCTGCTTACAGGATGTAATATCCTACTAATTACCTTTCAAAAGTAACATTTAAGTGAGAATTGACCGAATATTTTTAATATAGGATATTATATTACAAATGTATATGACTAAGGTTAGAGCACTTACCTAAGAGCTTGGTGTCATCTTCTCAATTAAGACTGAAATCAGGGCTGTGCTAAGAGAGTCGAGTTAAAGGAAAAAATCCAAGATCATTTTATGAGAGTAGAATTAGAAAGATTAAGAAAGTAATATGATTTTTTTCTTAAATAGGAGTAATTTAAGAAAGAGCTATTAACACTTTCTCAACTGAAACTTTTTTCTTAAATGAGGAAGGAATTAAAGGAGTTTGCAGCACATGAAAATTTTTTAAAGAAATCTTATTCTGCATATGTACAAAATTTTCAGTTAAAAATAGAAACTGTATGTAGGTGTTGCTTTTTTAATGAGTAAAATTGGTATCTGTTAAAATTAATATTTGAATGTAAATGCTTGATAAACTATGATGCTGGATCTAGAATTCTGTGTCACTCATTTTTTTTTTGTTCTGCTTAGTCCAGCAATGATCACCTAAATCACTTTTTTTTACTTCCCACATTGACAGAAACCCGGTAGAACGTTTACTGCTCCTAAATATTCCCAATTGGATATTTCCCCAAGAATCCTCTAAAATGTCTTGGTAAATAATACTCAGACCCAGTTCTAGGAAAACAAAATGATTAAAAATGAATGGTTTGTTTGAAAGAAGAAAAAGCAATTGAATTCATAGGGAAAATGTCAGTATATGAAAATGTGTGCTGAAGTTGTATAAATGAAAAGCTATTCCACAGATAGTTACTTTATCTTATTCTCCTGGAACACATAATTTTCACATTTAAATAATAATCTGCTTGCTAAATCCAGCAGATCAAAATGCATATTTAAGACATAAAATGATAAAGGAGACAAGTTATAGCATTTCGACAGTTTGACTCACAAATTCAAATTAATGTTTTTTGACCAAGTCTGCTACTGGATATGAAAGGAAAAATGGTCACAAGGAACTTTATTTATTATTGTTACCTTAATGATGCCAGCTAACAATTTAAATTGTGTCAATAATTCGTTCAGTCATGCAGCCTGTCATTGGTATTGACAACTGAAACACTGAACTTAAGCCAAATTCAGAATAACTGAAAAGAAATGAGAGAATGCCCATCCTATTCTTGAAGTAACGTTTTTAATTCAGTGAAAGAAATAGCATGTAATGGCTCTTCGTGATGAGATGTGTGCAAAATGGATATATGCAATAGCATACTAAAATACTGGGTACATTCCTAATTAACAAAAAATAAAAATATAATTTGATGAAAGTGATTGTATTCAGTTTACATGCATGTTTCTTTAATATACAAAATACTGTTTAAAAGTCATTTCCACGTATTTTGCAGATGGTTTGTTTGTAATTCATTAATGGTAAAATGTTAGTAATTCGTTACATTTAACTGTCATCTTTTGGTAGCCATGATTTTAATGTTTAAACATTTCCATAAGACTGTCCAAAAGGATAAATTCATCTTTAATTTTTAAAATCTTGCAAACAGCTCTTTCCTGTCTTATAAATAGCTAAATGAATCCTATCTTTCACTCTGATTTTTTTTGTATTCAGTATTTCATTAAATGACTTATTTTCAAATGCAAACAAACAAAATTACAGCTTTTATTTTATTTCACTGTACTAAAGTTCATTTGAAAAACAGCCTAATACACCCAATTCTTTTTTTTAAAAAAAGATAGTTCTTGAACTGAATTTTAATAAACCAATGAAATAAAGTTATTTTTCAATAAGTAATAATTGACTTCATATTAATGGAAAATATTGTTTAGGGTAATTAATATACAATGCTACATTGTGCATTTGGGAGTGTTGATGCATAATTTTTAGTTCTAATGCTATTATGAAATTGAGAGAACATGTTCATCTGCTCTAATAACTACTAAGATGCACTTAATAAAATGAAATGTAATAATACTTGTAATTTAATCTATTCATGGAAGTAATTTTAAAAGTCTACCACTCTCCTTAATGCGGGTAACATTCATAATTTATAAAGTGTTGTGATGCCGAATTGACAATGCCATTGTTTTTCACACTTTGAAATGATTCTTCAGCTTCCATATCATCTGCATACCAACCTCAGGATTATCAAGGGCAAACAAAAGATAATTAACACCAGAAACAGGCAAATGCAGGAGCTACTGACTGAGATTTCTCATTTAATGCGAGACCTCTGAAAACTAGAAAATTAACTATCTAAAACCTTTTTTTCCTCTGCAGAAAAATCATGTTTATACTCTTCTCTTTTCTATTAAAAATGTTTGGAGGTTATAAAGGCTATTCACATGACCAGCCGACATAATATTCACACTTTATCCCTTACAGAGGGAGTTAGAGCATTCTTTTTTAAATGTAGAATTTCAATTTTGAGGTATTAAATGGGGTTCACATTTAATATTCATATATATGAGATTTATTGGTAAGACAGGGGTTTTCTAGTGTGTACACAAAGCAGTTAAAAACAAACTCCAGAATTATAGTAATTGCCATTCTTTGTCTTCATTAAACCTTTGATATAAGAACAACAAAAGTTCATTTCCAAATTCCATTTTGTGCACTGAAAAAATAATTCTTTGAAACAATTGATATGGGATAGGTGCTTTTTCTTCCCAGTTTTATGGCTCTAGTATACCAAATGTATTATATGTAGTAATACAAAATCATGTAGTATTAGTATTAGAAAACTGACCTACTAAGCTTTGATTTTGAAACAATTGGCTAATTGTAAATAGTATAACTGTCACTTAGTTTCAATGAATGACTGGTATTATTACGACTTAACTTAAGAAGTAAAATGTAGGGCTATCATTGTTCCATTTGACAAATAACCCGAATAGGCCTAACATCAAAATTACATTGTGTTCAAAATAAGCTGGACAAAAACTTCATGGTTTATGTGTATCAACCCAAATTAAAATTCTTCTCTTCAAGAGTAACATCATTTAAGCATTAATGATATTTAATTAATATAGAATGTGTTTATGATCAGTTTCCAGTTCTGACTATTATAGTCATCTCTAATATGAATATGGTTGAGAATCCTTCCTTCATTTTCAACTTCTTCTTCTCTATAGAAAATGTAATATGGTATAAGTACATAGTCACAATAAATATGTTTAAAAATCAGGAAGTGTGAAATATAAATCAGTTCATTTTAAGACAATTACTCCTTTGACCACAAACTGCCATCAAGTCTCAATTTATCCTAATTTTGTGATCAATCATTCATCCCGTTTTACAACAAAATATACTAGGCATAATTCAAAATGGTAAACCCTAGGTTAATTTGTAATTTTTTAAAATGTCATCATCTTCTGAAATTGACTTTTTTAATGCAAACAATCATTTGAATCCTTGGTGGAATTCATACGGAAGCTAAACGCTAGTAGATACAAATAACGGTTTTTTCTAAATGTTGATTGGAATTTTAGGCTTTAATGAATGAATATTAAATAACAAGGAGATTTCAAAGACCAAAATAAATTCACCTGAGAGATTGTCATTGAAACAATCATACCTGTGGAAGTCACCTTTAGACAGACTATGATAGCATTTATCTCTATAAATAGGTGAAGTTTTCATTCAGAGATTTCACTGTGCTTTGCTAGGCAAAAAACAAACAAACAAGCAAACAAAAACTACCATTGAAGTGATTGTTATATATTCACTGTGCCTCAGCATTATGAAAAGTCTGTTCTGAAAAGTTTTGTCAAGAAGTACTCTCACAATGGCTGGCGAATCATTAAGCATCTATATTTTCCATGCTCATATTTGTAAAAAATGGAATTTAGCCTTGAAGAGGATCATATTAACTAGGGAACCAAACTTAATACTTTGAATTTATTGTTCTGTCTTTTTGAGTATTTTTAAATACATTATATCATTACATTTACAGTCATAGTATATCAAGCATGTTATTATTTTTAATGTACAATATTTATTTTACTAGAAGCCAATCTTTGAAATTTATTGGACTTTCTCAGGGTGAAAGTAGTAGTTTGAAAACAAAGGGGCTCATAGTTCCTTGATCAGTTCCCAAAATTCCACTGGTGTCTCTGGGAGTTCTGGGCATGGGCCGAAAGCATTATATGGCTCACATTGTTCTACCAGTGATACCCAAAACCATAGGACGATGGTAAAAGGTGTCTGGTTTGGGGGTCACCAAAATTGAAAGTGGAGGGAGGATTTAAATGCCAAAGAAATAGTGTTTTCTATATAGTATCTATTCTCAAACTTTTCATTATCAGAGAAGTTTTTCTAGAATTTCATCAACATTTTCCTTCTTGGTCTTTTCTTTTTTTTCTATTACTCCTATGTATTTCTACTCTACCATGCTAAATAATTAATCTTCTGTTCAATTAAAAGGCACCATCAAAATAATCTTCACTGTAGATGCTATTTAAGCGCACTTTGAGAAGCAGCGTGGCCTAGTGGATAGAGCATGGGCCTGGGAGTCAGAAGGCCCTGGGTTCTAATCACTGCTTTGTCATATGTCTGGTGTGTGACCATAGGCAAAACAGTTAACTTCCCTGTGCCTCAGTTGCCTCATCAGTAAAATGGGAAATTAGACTCTGGGCCTGATGGCTGTGTCCAAACTGATTAACTTGCATCTACTTCGTGCTTAGTACAGTGCGTAGACCATCATAAGTGTTTAGCAAATATAATTAAAAATAACAAAATAATTCCAACCTTTAATGTATATAAAGTCCCTAGAAACACCATGAATTAAACAAATAGAGTGAAACAGCCAGCAGTGGCAATCAAGCAATAACATCTAAATTGATTTTTTTCTGCTATTTGTTAAGTGCTTACTAAGTGCAAGGCACTGTACTAAGTGCTGAAGTAGATATAAGCTCATCAGGTTGGACACATGAACTCATGATAACTTACAGCAATGCCACTGGAATCAGCTATCTTATTTGGGGCTAAAACTGATTAAGGAGTTTCAAGATGCAGGGAAAATGCCTACTTGCAGCTCCATGAAATTCAAACCCAGGAGTTGCTTAGCAGAAGATATAATCTGGTTCACTGAACTAATTTAGAACTATAATCAGCTACCTACATGTGGGTAAATTCCTTTACTGTGATTGTAAGTCTAAGCAACATATCACACATATACTCCCCAGAAGTCAATATATGTTTTGTCCTCTGCAACAGCATAATTCTACTCGTGCAAAATGCTCAGTTTTGTGTCTAACTGATGTTGCAACTAGTCATCCTTCTCCAAACTAGTTAACTATGACTTGATAAAGTCCCTTGGAATTTTCCTATTAAGATAGCAAAATGTTTTATTGGCCTAAGAATTAATATCCTTACACTCTAGTCAGTTAAAAAAAACTCAACCTCCATTCAGTATGAATGATGTTTGAAAAGGCAAGATGTAGGCAATCTCAGATAGTAAACTAGAGCTTTCATCACGAGAACTTTGTAAACAGCTCTCTGGCAATCGGCAATTTAATCAGCCCATCAGAGAATGATCCTAAGGAAAAGATTAGGAAGGAAAGACTAGTCACGTCACAGAAACAAGAAACACAACCTCATAAAACTACAGAAGGTGTAAATAGAAAAGATGAGGGAGGAATTTATAAAACTTTTCCATTATGAATTACTTACCTTGGAGTAGGGATTAAGTCAAACCCAAAACCTCATAGCAAGATTCCATGGGCACTCAATCAACCAATTGTATTTATTGAACCGTTACTGGGTGCCTAGTTCTGTCCTAGGCACTTGGAAGAGAACAATACAATGGAGTTTCATACACACATTCCCTGCCTTCAAGGAGCTAACAGAAAAATTAAGTAATGATCATTATGAGGAGGAGAAGGAGGAAGAAGAGAAGGAGGAGGAGGAGGAGAGGCAGCATGGCCTAGTGGAAAGTACATGGGCCTGAAAGACAGAAGACCTGGGTTCTAATCCTGGATAAGTAGGACCTGGCAAGTCACTTAACTTCTTTGTGCCTCAGTTACTGCACCTGAAAATGGGGATTGAAGAACAGTCTATCTGCCTCTTAGACTGTGAGAACCAAATGGGATAGGGACTGCGTTTGATCTAATAATAATAATAATGTTGGTATTTGTTAAGCGCTTACTATGTGCCGAGCACTGTTCTAAGCGCTGGGATCTGATTGTTAGCATGACCTAATGGATAGAGCATGGGCATGGGAGGCAGAGGCTCAAGGGCTCTGGCTCTACCTCTTGTCTGCTGTGTGACTTTGGGCAAGTCACTTCACTTCTCTGTGCCTCAGTTCCCTCATCTGTAAAATGGGGATTGAGACTGTGAGCCCTGTGTGGGACAGCGACTGTGACCAACCCAACTATCTTGTAGGTACCCAAGCGCTTAGAAGAGTGTTTTGCACAAAGTAAGCACTTAATTAGTACCATTATTTTTAATTTTCATTACAGTGCTTGGTATATAGGGAGCACTAAACAAATATCACAATTAAGAAGAGAGGAGAAAAACAGGAAGGTGTTTAACTTGCTACACAGATATTAGTAGTGAAACAGAGGATTAGACTAAACCTAAAGAAAAATTTCAGTTTTAAAAAATAAGTCAATGTGGAATGTTCTTCACAGGAAAATAAATCCACTGCATAGGCTCATTTTTTTTCAATTTTGTAATATTTAGAACATATGTTGGTTGGAATAACAATCCAGATTTGTAGAAGGTAATTATTTAGGAGGATGAAAATGTTTTTTTTTCCCCCCTTACCCAATCCAAATCATCTCATCCAAACACTTTCACCTGATGGACCAAGTGGAATTCAACAGAGAATGCGACAGCCCTGTGAAGAGGTGGTGTGGAAATTTTTCCAAAAATTAGTAACATGGCCTAATGGAAAGAGCATGGACCTGGGAGTTGGAGGACCTAGGTTCTAATCCTGGCTCTGCCAACTGTCTGCTGTGTGACCTTGGGCAAGTTATTTAACTTCGCTGGGCCTCAGTCCCCTAATCTGCAAAATGGAGATTCCATACCTGTTCTCCCTCCTACTCAGACCATGAGCTCCATGTGGGACCTCATTATCTTGTATCCACACCAGAGCTTATAATAATTAAAATAATAATCTTTCTCTCTAGGAAGACGGACATGGTTATACATTTGGACTTTGCTAACTCTAAAAACCCTGAAGATTCGTCAAGCGAGGATGAACCGATTCCAGTTTCCTAGAGTTCGGGGGCTTGAGCAGTAACTTCATCTTTTAAAAATTGACTGTACCAAATACTAGAAATCTTATATACAGGGTAAAATGTTGCACTGGAAGGAGGAAAGAGCACTATTTCCTAGTGCAGAGCTCACTGGACTGGGAGTCAGGAAACCTGGGTTCCAATCCTGCTACACCACTTAATTGCTGTGTGACCTTGGGCAAGTCGCTTTAACTTCTCTTGGTCTCAGTTTCCTCATCTGTAAAGTGGGGATTAAATAACACCTCTCCCTCCTTCTTAGACTGTGAACTCCAGGTGGGACAGGGACTGTACTGTTTCTGATCTGACTGGATTGTATCAACCTGAGCACTTAGTATACTGCTTAGCAGATAGTAAACACTTAATCCTGCAACTAGTATTATGGACTGTGAACAAGTAAGAACTTTGGAAGGTGGAGTAAATTGGAAATCAGTGAATATTAACTTGGGAAGCACCCCTAACAGGGAAATAATGATAATGATAATAATAATAATATAATGATAATAATAACAGTGTTTGTTAATCGCTTACTTTGTTGCAAGCACCGTACTATGCACTGGAGTAGATAAATGATAATCGGGACCCCCATGAGACTCACATTCTAAATAGGAAGGAGAAAAGGTATTGAATCTACTTTTTGTTGATGAGGGAACTGAGGCACAGAGAAGTTAGGTGACTTGTCCAAGGCCACATAGAAGGTAAGTGGGAGCCAGGATTAGAACCCAGCTCCTCTAACCCCTAGGCGCATGATCTTTCCATACTGTTTCCCTTGATAGAGGTCTAAAGTTACTGAAGTGACAAACTTTAATAACTGAAGACTAAGGAGGGGATAAATGATTCGATTTGATCTGAGACTCTCTCATTTTAGATTTAAAAAAGTATTACAATTAGGACATTTTAAATGGCCAAAAACATTTTGCTATCTGAAACGGAGTCCCTAGGCAGTTAATAACAGCTGAGGGACATCCCTCAAACTTTCACACTTTAACTACAAGACAGTAGTAATATCCTAATAATAATAATGGTCTTTGCTAAGCCCTTACTGCAGACCAAGCACTTTTCTAAGCACTGGGGTAGATACAAGGTAATCAGGTTGCCCCATGTGGGGCTCACAGTCTCAATCCCCATTTCACAGATGAGGAAACTGAGGCACAGAGAAGTTAAGTGACATCCAAAGTCCCATAGCAGATGTGTCTAATTCTCCAGGTTGTGGCAGTAGTCCCCTCTGAGATGATAGAACTTCGAAAATGACCACACAAAAGACAAAAACGAGGTTAACCATAAAAGCAATTCCACCACAAAATTGCCTTCCCTTTGTTTATTTCAACAAGGGTTGGACTAGGAGACACTTGATGGTGGAACTTCATCATTATGGAGAGATTCTGTTTCAAAATGTGAGGTGCTACCCAAACTCTGATATGAATGATTTCTGTGAAATCAAATAAAATCTGTCAACAATTATAAACAATTTGTTAAGTGCTTACTTGATACAAGAGAAGCAGCATGGCATAATGGCAAGAGCACGGGCTTGAGAGTCAGAGGTCGTGGGTTCTAATCCTGGTTCCACCACTTGTCAGCTGTGTGACCTTGGGCAAGTCCCTTAACTTCTCTGGGCCTCAGTTACCTCATCTGTAAAACGGAGATTAAGACTGAGAGCCCCACATGGGACAACCTGATTACCTTGTATCTTCCGTGCGCTTAGAACAGTGCTCGGCACATAGCGCTTAACAGATGCCATTATTATTATTACAAACTAATCAAGTAGGACACAGTCCCTGTCCCATATGAGATGCACAGTCTTAATCCCTATTTTACAGATGAGGAAACTGAGGCACAGAGAAGTTAAGTAACTTGCCTAAGGTCACACAGCAGACAAATGGTAGAGCTGGAATTAGAACCCAGGTCCTCTGAATCCCAGGCCTGTGTCCTTTCCACTAGGCCATGCGGCTTCTCATAGGTAGACAGGTAGAACTGAGATCCTTGAACACAGTGCCAATTTGCTTGTGGAGTTATATTGAGCTCGTATCACCTAGGTTGAATAAATGCCACTGCTGATGTCCATGATGAACAGTTGATTGAGTAAACTCTAAAGAAAATAACCCTTTAAAACAATAAGAACTCTTCTATTAATCAATCAATCGTATTTATCAAGTGCTTAATGTGTGCTGAGCACCGTACCAAGTGATTGGGAGTCTGTAGTAGACAAAATAGACAAGATCTCTGCCACTAAGGCATTGATGATCCTGAACACTTGTTAGACCAATTTTTTTCAGTATATCAGTGCTTGTCCTGTAAACCCTAACTTTTCCACACGGAAGTTATGGTGATGTGTTTGCTTAAGTACAAAGCAAGAAAAATTTAAAGACATATAAGACACCTGAGTGTGAATACCACAAAGTTCAGTGACAGGGTAAAATGGGCATGGAAGGATTTTCATCTCAAAATGAAGAAAGTGAAAATAACCAAAAGAAACTTTAGTGCTTTCCAGTTCTCTAACTTTTACTTTTGTCAATTTCTTATGTATAGGGTATAGGACTACTGGAACCATATTTCATTACAAATATTATCCAAAATGAAGTCTGCTGGTGCCCTGGAATAAACCAGAAATGGCAACCTTTCCGTGTCAAATATTCAGAATGTTTTGAAGTCACTTATCCTTCTGGGACAGAGTGAGGTGGGGTCACCCTCACCCTCCACAGCTCCAGGCCAGTTTGATGGTATCCTCTGGAAGGCGACTCTACCTTAGGCCCACAAGAGCCAGTCAGCTGAGGCAGAAAGCCAGCCCTGGCCTCAGCAGTAAGGGCAGTACTGTTCACAGTCAATAAGTCAGCCAGCCAGTCAATCAATTGTATTTATTGAGCATTTACTGTGTGCATAGCACTGTACTAAGCGCTTGGGAGAGTTTAATACAACAACAAATGGATACATTCCCTGGCCACAATGAGTTTACAGTCTAGGGACAGCTCTGTTCTTCCACTTGCTTTCCCTTGGCATGGGTGAAGTCCCTTGTGGTGTGGGAATCTGGGCTGAAGTCCCACCCACCAACCCTAATTGTTTCACCCACTTCCCCTGACAGTGACCCACAGTCTGTTGTGGGCAGGGATTATCTCCCTTTATTGCTGAAATGTACTTTCCAAGGGCTTAGTACAGTGCTCTGCCAACAGTGAGCACTCAGTACATAGGACTGAATGAATCTCTTCAGCCCCTTGCACACTGGACATCTAGTCTTTACAGTGAATGGTAACAACAGATGGGTTGAGGCATACAATTTTATCAATTCCTTTCCGCTATTGCCAGGTGCACCAAGTGTAAGGAAATACTTTCCTGACAGGGAAAAGAGTTCCTCAGTCCATAGCCCCCCATGAGACACTGAGGAATAACAACAAATTTACAGGAAGACTTTTTGGTAGATGCACAGAATTCAGTGTTAAACAATTACTCTCCCCACCTTCAAGGCCTTGTAGAAGGAGAGCATGGCCTAGCCGGAGCAGCGTGGATCAGTGGAAGGAGCATGGGCTTGGGAGTCAGAGGTCATGGGTTCTAATCCCAGCTCCGCCGCTTGTCAGCTGTGTGACTTTGGGCAGGTCACATAACTTCTCTGGGCCTCAGTTACCTCATCTGTAAAATGGGGATGAAGACTGTGAGCCCCATGTGGGACAACCTGATCACCTTGTATCCCCCCAGCACTTAGAACAGTGCTTTGCACATAGTAAGCACTTAACAAATACCATCATTATTATTATTATTATTATTAGATTGTAAACTCTTTAAGGTCAGGGATTGTGTCTAATAACTCTACTGAATTGTGCTCTCTCAGCACCAAGTACAGTGTTCTAAAAACATAGTAAGTGCTCAATAAATACCACTGACTGATTGATTAGTTTCACTGAAGTCAGGACCATGTTGCTAGATTGTAAGCTCTTTGAGAGTAGAGATCATGGCTACTAACTCTATTGCACTGTATTCTCCAAGCACTGAGTACAGAGCTCCACACACAAAAAGCACTTGATAAATACCCTTGACTGATTGTTTGAGTGTTAATGATAATAATAATAATGGCGTTTGTTAACCACTTACTATGTGCCAGGCACTGTACTAAGCTCTGGGGTGTCCAAATCAGGTTGGACACAGTCCCATTCCCATGTGGGGCTGCGGCCCAGAGAAGTGAAGTGACTCTCCGAAGGTCACACAGCAGGCAA